>NW_021639857.1:840-2339 GCF_002087225.1 Trypanosoma theileri | reverse complement strand
CGCAGCATATCACAAGAGAGACGCTTACCGTACAGCTTCTCCTCCTCGGTGAGATCCGTCTCCTTCACAAACTGCATGCCAGCAGTACTAGAAGAACCGGAAGAAGAAGAAGCAGAAGCAACAATATCAACAGGAGAAACAGAATTAACAGCCAAATGACGAGTCATTGTTGGTGGAGGACACCCAACACACATAATATCACCTGGCCGCACATTATGGGCACTGTTCAAGATGGTCTCTGCAGAAGTTCCCATGAAACCACCAACAGAGAGGAGTGTCATCTTCCACTACACGCAACTTATGTGGCTCCACAACAGTAGAGATTGGAATACAAGAAGAAGAACAGGACGGAACGTTATGCATATCTTGCAATAACTTCATACACAGACAACCAACAACACCAGAAGCAGTGGGATTAGTTAACACAGGTCTATCATCCTCGTTATCATTAGCGTCACTCTTCTTGTTGTTATCGTCAGTTGACTTCACAGGTCTAATGTATAAAGTGTGAAAAAAGAAAGAAAAACGAGAGAAAGAAAAACACTTAGAAAATGGATGCAGGACACAAATAGTAACAGTGGAAAGAGAGAGAAACAGCAGAGTAAAGAAACAACAAGGAATTTCCCCCTTGCAATGATATTAATATGTATCCCTTAATGTAAAAAAAAAAGAAAACAACATACAATACCCAAACAAAAGAGAGCCAAACACTCACATATACAATAGTCCACGGCTCTAGTTTGTATATTAAATTACTGCACACACATCTGTGTGTACTAGCAAGAAATGTGTACTGTCCGTACGCCGAAGAGCCCAGTTTTCTGCAAACACACACAACGGAAAAGCAAGTAATGGAATTATTAGAAAAAGAACACACACACACATAAAAGTAAAAAAAAAAAAGAAATTCCAATTAAAAGAGATAGCTGGTAAACAGATTATTAATTTATTCACACATGGGGGATGTACGCAATTATGATTATGTTAGTGTAACCATTATTATTATTTGCCCTCAGATTAGTCCCACCGTTCAGTACACAGTAGCGGAGAACAAAACAGCCACAATCAGTAGCGCTGCTGCTGTTCGTATCCACACAGAACTGATACTGCTGCTGTCAACATTAGCCTTATTCTTCTGTACGGTGGAAGTGATGTTGTTGAACTGTGAGTCAGTTACAGATAAAGGAAGAGTTTGCATCTGTTCTGTTTTCGGTCTCACCACTGTTCGCGGTGTGTGCTGGAGTAATTGTTATTGATTCCTTTTGAACCTTTTGTAGTATTTTAAGGTTGAGCTGTATGCATTACGGTAGTGGGAATCAATACCTTTATTTGATTGTGTGCCTGTAGTTATGGATGTTGTTGTCTCTTCCACTAAAACAGCTGACAGTAACACTTTCATTGCACCTTCCGTTCATGCGGGTACACTTCTAGTATTTTTTGGAATATCTGGTTTACTGTCCAGTGTAGATTTACATATCTCCCCTCGCGTGGTAGAATGA
>NW_021639857.1:0-95 GCF_002087225.1 Trypanosoma theileri | reverse complement strand
TTCTTTCTTTTTTTCGGCATTTCTGTAAATAACATATAAATAAGAAGGCTATTACGAAATGGTAATAGGGAAACCAATGATATTGCAATGATAGT
>NW_021640001.1:8934-9245 GCF_002087225.1 Trypanosoma theileri | reverse complement strand
CAGAGAGAGTCTCCAAGAACACACACACACACAATGGAGTAGCAATAATAATAATTATAGGATAAACACATAGAGAGCAAAAACACACAAAACACACATTAACATTAAGAAACAAAAGAAGAAGAGAAATCCCCAACAGGTGGAAGATTAGTTAGACTGTAGGGATTATATGCAAAAAAAAGAAAAAAGAAAGGATGACCTTAGTCACACCACACAATCACCACACAATCAGCACACAAGAATACAGGCCAGTGTAACCACAATCAGTAGTGGCACACGCACCCACACAGAACTGCTGATACTGCTGCTGC
>NW_021640001.1:3473-3808 GCF_002087225.1 Trypanosoma theileri | reverse complement strand
CTGAGTTCACTCTTCTACAGAAATAATAAGACAAAGAGAGATAGTCAAAACAAAAACAAATAAGAATTAAAGAAAAGGTAATCAATGACAAATCCAGAAAAATCACCTAGATGAAATCCAATTAAAGGAAAATAACAAACAGTACCCATTATTAAGCAGAAACACCCAATAAACAAATGGAAAGAAAAGATTCCAAAAGCACAATGACAAGAACCAGAAAACATACAAATACGTTTCTCTGGATTCGCTTGGCAGGTTATACGCAATCATTATCATAGATGTATCTGTTACTCTTTTACCTTACTCAGCACAAAGGAGATCAACAAAATACTGCA
>NW_021640001.1:1959-2298 GCF_002087225.1 Trypanosoma theileri | reverse complement strand
ACACAGCACGTAGCGCATCATTATTATTATTATTCCAATGGTTGCAGAAATTGTGGATATCGTTGCACCTGTCTTAGTTCAATGGAATGCACAATAAAGAAGAGAGGGAAAAACAGAAACAAACAAACATACAAGAGTACAACAAATACTCACAGTGGAGAGAGAAGCAGCAACTGCACAGTAAAGCAAGAAAAAGGAATATCCCGTTTGTATGATAATATTATATACCCCTTAATAGAAAAAAAAAGAGAACACCCCAGAATACCCAAATAATAGGGAGAGCCAAACACACACACAATACTCCACGGTTCTAGTTTATGTATATTAAATTACTGTGTA
>NW_021640001.1:0-548 GCF_002087225.1 Trypanosoma theileri | reverse complement strand
TCAACAGCAGCCGCAGCAGCCGCCATGGTATACCCGCAGGCGCAGCACAGCACAACGGCCAACACACACATCACACGGCCCATCATCATCATCATCATGAAAGAGAGACAAGGGTTTGGATTGCGTAAAAACACTGATCTAGAAAGAAAGACAATCAAAAAGAAACAAAAAGAAAATAACTGAAGTATCAAACATGTTAGGACACGCAAATCCATTAACACAAAAGAAACTCACACCAAAAGGAAATACACACCAGTTAAAGAATGCAATACAGCGAAATAACCTCAGTAAGAGTAAAAACAAAAACAAAGAATGCCCACACTCACAAATATCTCAGAAAAGACTGAGCGCTCCAGCAAAATCATCAAGCAAACAAAAAGATATTAACTATTAGCCCAATTTACCCAGTAAACACAGAAATGCACCAAATATGGGTGTAAGTCTATATGTACGTATATACGCAATTATAAATATAAATTCATCGGTTATTATTATTTCCTTTTCCCTTTCATTGAAAAAAAGCAGTTCATCATCATCATTATCACAGT
>NW_021640000.1:8989-9283 GCF_002087225.1 Trypanosoma theileri | reverse complement strand
TTTTCTTTTCAAGAGGTATCTTTCACTTTTTCCTTCACTGAGGCCAATAAACTAAACCCACGCGTTGCTGAACATCCCTAACAGCCACACAGTAACAACAACTGAACAAATACACATGTGAAATCGCAATGCAAAGAGAAGGAGAGAAAAGAAAAAATAGGTTATAACTGCTGTACCGAAACAATCACTCAACCTAACTTCCGTGCGTAAAGGAAGCATATTATAAAGCCAAATAAATCTCTGATAAGTCGTCCTCAAACGAAAACAAGAAATTAGAGCCGCTCATAATAACAA
>NW_021640000.1:7260-8089 GCF_002087225.1 Trypanosoma theileri | reverse complement strand
GTCACTCCAGATTCATTAGGAGAAGGCATTTCCGTCGACAATGGTGACCATCACCTTTTTAGGTCTATTTTGATGAATGTAGACTTTCAAACGCCTACTCAAGGCACTCCACTCACGGATCGACTGAGTACGGGACCAAAGTCATACATCTAAACCATATTTAAACGCTAATAAAGAGAAACAACCAAAAACCCAAACTCCTCCTAGGTGTTCAGCCGGCAACTCTTCGCGCCCGCAAAAAGCAACAAAACAATAAAGTGAAAGAAAAATGAAAACAACACACACCAACCCACAAAAGAATAGACCATTAGCAAACACATATTCTTTTCAAAGAGACACCATCCAATAAAAAAAAGCGAGTGAACAAGTAAAGAAAAATACAATTTAATTAGTAGAAAAAAAGAGAATATGGTTCCAAGAACATACCAACTTGAATGTATACGCCAATTGATCTTTCTGCAATCAATTTGGGTATTACAATTACATTCAGTTCATACCGACACATCAATTTCCTCGAGAGAAGCGTATGTTTGGCTTTTCTCAGCGAGTGAAATGACGGTCAAAAGAAAAAAAAAAAACAGATCATCTTATGTGGGTTATTCAATCATATTCGGTTACAAAAACTTCAGATAAAAATACCATCCTCAAATAGAACGAGAGCCAGGGTTAATAACGGTAGAAGCATCATTGAAAAACAATTAACCCCAAAAGAGAGTGTCGATCCATCGGTTTCTAAACTACCCGATCCTTCCGGCTTGTGAGATGCAGACGACTCAGAAGAATCGTCATCAACACCCCAGGTGTTATCTGCAATTTGATCCCTGGCCAA
>NW_021640000.1:4938-5886 GCF_002087225.1 Trypanosoma theileri | reverse complement strand
TAGTGTGCTGATTCCAGTTATTGGTCGAATTGTTGTATCTTCCCAGAAGCATGTAAATCTTGTTCCCCTTTACGACGACTGTAGGGCCCACCACACGAGAAACGTTACTCGCACGAGTGTTCTTCACTGCAATTTGTGTTTCCCACGTCTTCCCATTGTCCACACTGAACTTTACCACCGTCTCGATAAAGGAGTTGTCGCTAGACGTATTATAACGGGCGTCACCGATGGCGACCATCACACCATCCACGTCAATAAGGGAAGGAATACGGAAAGAATGGACTACTCTTTGATATATCGTCCCATTATCATCTTCGAATGGAACTGTCGTCACTCCTCGTTCAAAGAGTATGACTCTGCTTCTCTCGCGCTCTTCTGTGGACACAGCGTGAGAGAGGACGGCGCTTGAGCACAGAATAAGAAGAAACGCGAAGAATATTCTGCAGGTCATTGCCTTATTTTTCCTCATACCTTGATAATATTGCGTCATCCCTCCTTTGATCTCTTTATCTGGGTGTTTATTTTTATGTATTTTAGTGAGTTATTTCAAGGCACTGGGTCTGAATATTAATTCTCTTGTCTCTTAGAAGAATCATTTTTTGTAGAAAACAGGTGAAAAGAAGGAAGATACAAAGTATGTGACATTCAAAGTAGCAAACACCAACCTGTGGTGCAAGAGTTATTATTGAAAAAGTCTTTCCATTTCATACTTATTCAGCCCACTATTACACTCTTTTCTTTTTTTCTGATACTGACATATATACATATACACACACACTTTTTCCGAATATGCGCCTGGATTCAGTTCTTTTTTTCTTCTTCTATGGAGGGAAAAAAATACAAGACAAAAGTAAAATTCCAAGAGTTAGACTTAATGTCACCACCTTCCGAGCGATACACCTGTCAGTCGTTTACTCACCGTTAAACCATGTAAATCATAAAAACTAA
>NW_021640000.1:2048-2270 GCF_002087225.1 Trypanosoma theileri | reverse complement strand
TGTATCCCATTCCCATGGGTAAAAGCAATAGTTATTAATATCACGGAACACACATATACACATCACCAGGAGACCACAGTAAATGGCGGCAAAACAGAGCCCAGACAATGCCAACAAACAAAGAGGGCACTCCCATCACAAAATGATGGTTTGTCATGTGATAAGTGCCATAGGGAGATCAATAGATGTGTTCAGTAAAAAATGCAAATAAGAGATTTATCG
>NW_021640000.1:0-210 GCF_002087225.1 Trypanosoma theileri | reverse complement strand
TGGAATCCAAAACCCACTCACCCACAACCATAACAAAAATGACTGCATACATCACTGTAATACCATGCCACTCTTTACAAACAGAGGCAACACACAATTACTCTCTCACACACCAATATTACCTCTTTATTTATCCTTATTACTACTATCATTTTATTTTTCCCTCAGAATGCCGATCCGCCTCCTCCTCCCACAGCATTATCAGCAAAA
>NW_021639999.1:4525-9336 GCF_002087225.1 Trypanosoma theileri | reverse complement strand
AAAAAAAAAAAAAAGTAAAACAAAGAGTATTTGGATTCTTCAATATTACTTCTGTCTTGATACCCACCTTTTTTTTTATTATTATTATCTATTTCATGTATTCTTTTTTTTTTTTTCTCCCATTTGTTTCTGTCTACACATTTCCCCTAACCATCCTTCGAGTATATATATATATACCTCTCTCTCTCTATATATATGTATGTATATATCTATGTATATACGGTATTACATGTATACATGTAAAATATGTTTGCATGCAAATGTGTCATACATTTTTTACTGTGGCATGTAATAATAATATGGAGAAAAACATCAGGAAAACAAACGGTGTTCCCTTAATATAGGGAAAAATTAACAAAACGCAAAAAACAACAACAACAACAACAAGCAAGCAAATAAAGAAGCCAAAGAAAACACACTTTTATGAAAAACAAAAAAGAAAAGTACGTAATAGAAACAGTGAATGAAAATACTATTGCTGTCACTACCAATTTCCTTTTCCCATCCTTTTTTTTTCTTTTAAATAACACTCCTGCTGTTGGCTTCTCTTCAGTAGTTGTACTTCACCCAATCTCGAGGAAGGAAAAACGTAAATGAAAAAAAAAAAAAAAAGACATCATCATCCCCCCAAAATAAACAACAACAACCTTACATCGTTTGCTATGGATATAACCACCCAATATATTCATGGGAAACATACAAAGAGAAATATAATATCATATATATATATAAATATATATGTATCTATGAAATATAAATACCATTTGTATACATATATATATGATATATATATGATATATAGACGGAAATATACGCATCTTTCGCCATGTACTGAATTAGATAGTATTAGTAAGAGGAGTAAGCAAAGGAACTTGAAAGGTCGAAGCAATAAATAATAAATAATAAACAAGCAAGAACATCAAAGAAAAACAAAAACAAAACAAAACACAGACACACACACAGACGGCCTAAGACATCCCTCCTTTTATTATTATTATTATTATTATTATTATTATTATTATTATTATTATTATTATTATTATCTATTACTCTTTTATTCATACTCCAGATACTTTTTTTTCTTTTTTTTCCCCCACTCACTCTCACTCTCACTCTCTCTTTCTCTGAGTCCGCCTAGTAGTCTTATCTTTATATATTATTTTACCTAATAGTCTCCTCGCCGCACGTTTGCTACTTCTCCCAATGCAAATCGATCTTTCTTACGACGCTGCTCCTCTTTAGCCCGCTCTAATGCGTTTTGTATTTGTTCCTTCTTCTCATACACTTCTGCCTCTTCTTGTGTTTGGCCCATTCGGCGCAATAACCGCATTTGTTCCACTTTCTGTTCCTCAATGGTATTGCGAAGATCCTCACACTCACATACCTTGCGATCATACTCTTCTTTCAAGTGATCCACCTCACCTTCTAACTTCTTAATCTTCTTTTTGAGTTTTTTCGACTTCTCTTCACGCTGGGCAACATCACTGCTGTGGTCTTGTGCATATTCTTCTAATCGTTGATTGAGTGCACGTTGGAAGTTCTCATCACGTTCTTGCAGTTTCGTGCGATATGCCTTTTCCCGCTGTTCGGACTCTGCATGGACCTCACGTAATTTTTGTTGGAAGTATTCAGATTTCTCATTACTCTTCACAATAAGGGCCTTTTGTTTTTCCAGGAGACCACGCATTTGATCTAACTGTTCCGCACGTTCCTTTAATCGTGCATTTAGATCTGCCACCTTCTCTACACTACCACGGGCATCCTCCAACTGTCGTTCATAGTCACTTACCATTTCATTCATTTTTCCTTCTAACTCCACATACCGTCTTTCACTTGTTGCCACTTCTTTACGTAAAGACTTCATTTCTTCTTGTTGTGCTTCTTTCGATTGTGCCAGGGCCACACTCTTCACCCGCTCTTCCTCCAATTCACCACGAAGTGCATCCATCTCTTTTTGAATTGCCTCCGTCGCATTCCGTTCCTCCACAAGAGAAGTTTTTCGATTATTGCGCAGTACAGTTAATAAAGCCTCATGATTACTACTCGTTTCATCCGACTTGATGGCAGCCAATATTTCCTGTTCTCGCCGTTCATATTCATTGCGAATGGCATCCAATTGTACTTGCGTGGTTGTTTCTGCGACACCGCGGCGTCCCTCTTCCGTCTGATGTAGTTGCATCATTTCTTCCTTTTTCATAGCCTCTGCGTAGCGACCACGAAGTTCATCATTTTCACTCAATATCTTACGTACCTCCTCTTTAAGATCCACCGGGGTATCCGGCATCTCCGCAATTGTATTTAAGAGATGATTGCGTTGAGATTGCGCCGTCTCTACAGCCGCGTGAAGCTTTGCAAAGATATCTGCATACAGACCAGCCTCTTGAGTATCCACTTCCTCTATTTTCCGTATTAATTCCTGAGAAACCGAGGGATCACCTGTAATGGAAGTAAACGGTACAGCCTGTGCCTCTCGCATGGCGGATTTTAAATTCTGCATCATATCATGCATAACGGTTATGTGTTGCAATGTGGCATTGCGAGTTCCATCATCTTCCATGAGAATAGCACGGAGTTGCTGGACAACGAGAGAGTCATCATTTTCGCTATGACCAAGTATTTCTCTTGTACGTTCTAACTGTGTCATGTACATCTGTGTTAACTTTTCATGACTCTGCTGCATATTTTGTAATTTAATATCCACTTCTGATATTACACCTTCTTTTTGAAGTTGTTTCTGTGCATTTTCCAAGGCCATACGTAACTCTGCCACCTCTTTACCATTAGTACCGACAACTTCCCCATCAATTTGCTGATATTGTTGTTGTTGTTGCAGAACCTTATGTTGTTCACGTGCCTCATTTAACTCCTTCTTTGTTTTCCGAAGTTTTGACTCTGTTGATTTGAGTGATCCTTGCGTCTCCTGTAGTTTTTCCTCCAATTCCTTCATAACGGCTTTATGTTCTTTCCGCATTTGTTTTGCCTCCACTGTAAGTGTTTGTACGGTTGTGTAGAGTTGAGCCAATTCCGCACTATGTTTACCATGAGCACGATCCCGCAATAAGGCCTCCAATTCACTTATATTTGTAATTTGTTTGTTTCCATCCTCTTCACTATGTAAATACCGAGAACATACCTGGAATACCTCTTCCCGCTGGGATCGTTCATCCGTAACACTAGACTCTGCAATTTGTAAATCATTTTGCAACTGTGCAATTTGATCTTCCAGTTCAACTACTCTAGATGTTGTATTCTGTCGTTCCAGGAGCATTTTAGCCTTTACATTTTCAAAATCCACAGCATCCGCTTCCCGTCCTCTAACGGCATTATCAAGACTTACTTCCATTTCCCCAACTCTCTCACGTAATTGTTCCACCTCTTTTTCTAATGAATCTGTACCTTCAGTTTCATATCTTTTCAATTTCTCCCGAAGTTCATGAACGAGTTCTGTGAGTTCAACAATCTTCTGATCCTTTGTATCCATATTCACAACAGGTTTGTTCTTGATTTGCTTTGCACGATCGGCAAACCTTAACGTGCTAACCGTTTCTGAAAAATTATGTTCACTAGGTCCAATGTTTGCAAACATAACAGTCTTACTAGATCCACCAAGTGAGTCTTTAAGAAGCATTGTTAATGGGCTACTACGGAATGGAACATGTCCTTTCCCTTTTACAATGGTATCAATTACGGTTCCGAGGGCACTGAGTGAGAGATTGATGTTACATCCCTCTTTTAAGGTTTCTCCACTAGCACCGGTTTTACCTTGCCGTTCAGATCCAGCAAGATCTACAAGATTTAACTTGCTTGTAACTGAGCGTGAATCCCCATCCTCACCAATCTCTGTACATTCAATCACAAGTGTAAAGATAGAATGAGAACGTGAACTGTCAGCGTTAAGATCTGTTGAGGCCACACGTCGTCGCTCTGTGCCTTCTTCCATATGTTTGTAAATATCTTCCGGACACTTCACTTGTGGAATATGTGCACCTTGAACATAAAATGTCTTATCTTTATTTTCCTTTAATGCGAGTGGTACCTGTTGTCGTGCTAAGAGATCCTGCACTTTACCATTATACAACTCAATAAAGGAAACATACATGGAGAATTGCTTGTTTGGTGAGGCTTCTCTTATAGTGGCGATGTGGTTAAAGACATGTGTAAAGCATCTTGGTATGATCCCTTGCAATTCCTCATCATCCATTTTACCAGTCATTGTGTGGGTTTTACCGGAGCCGGATTGACCGTAGGCAAAGACAGTGGCGTTAAACCCCTCTAACACGGAATCCACAAGTGGCATAATAAACTGTGTAAAGATATCCTTTTGACTGAATGTATTATTGATAACAGCATCAAAGGTCCAGCGATCGGGTTCTCCAACAAGACTGTGTACGGCTACTGTATGTTCAGTGAGATCTACATCTACACATGACTTATATCCCTGCATACGTTCTTTTTCATTTAATGGGCGACAACGAACGAGAACTTTAATGTTCTCTGCTGCACTGGCAGTTTTTCGTCCCATGATGATTGAAACGGAGAGAGTTTAAATTCAAAATGACACGTGCAAATATACGAGTAATATAATTCAAATATATAAAGAATTATTGCTTGTGTTGTTTTGTTCCCCCTTTTTTTGCCTATTGCTCTTTCTTATTTTTTATTTCCTTCTTATTTTTTTGTTTTTTTCTGGTAAATAATTTCCTTCTCCTATACCTCAATGAACACCAAGAAAAGAGAAAAAAATCGTTAAAGAGAAGTTCACACACACATAAGAGAAAACAAACAAACAAACAAAAAAAAAAAAAAAAAAA
>NW_021639999.1:0-550 GCF_002087225.1 Trypanosoma theileri | reverse complement strand
AAAAACGTACATTGACAGAAGCAGATACTATATATATATATAGATAGATAAAGATATTATATCTATATAAACTCCCTCCCTCTCTTTCTTGCGAGAGATGCAGTAAAGGTAAGAATACCAACAACTACACCCGACTTCACATCCCTGGGGGGAAAAAAAGAAATCAAAATCAAACAGGAAAACAATAAATATGAAGTAGGAGCACAGAGAAGGCATTTTCTTTTTAAATATAAAAAGTTCTCATAGGAAAAGGAGAGAAAAAGCAACAAAAAACAAACAAAAAAAAAACAGGAAAAAAGAAAAAGAACACGTGGTCGAAATTTGAAATATGCAAGCTTGAACATCAATAAATATAGGGGTTTCCTTATATATCCTTGAGTCTTTATTTTTTTTTTCTTTTTCGGAGGCGATACAGCGTTTTATTTATTTATTTATTTATTTTCTTTCTTTCCTCTTTTTTTCCGCGATGCTTCATTTCGTTTTTTTATTTTTTATTCCCCCCTTTCGTTCCTATTTTTATTTTTCAGTGTTCGTCGCTCTGTCAGTGGGA
>NW_021639998.1:8745-9433 GCF_002087225.1 Trypanosoma theileri | reverse complement strand
CTTTGTTGTGCGTGGGTCATTGTGTGCTTTTGCCCTGCACGGTTGTTGGTAATCTGTTTTATAAGAGCAAAGGAACAAATAGTAGTTAATACAATTTGTTTTTTTTGTACTTGAACAGACCAACATACTCAGTGGTCTGTGAGTTATTTTTGTGCGGTTGGTCCTGTTCTTAATTTGTTTTTTTTTTTTATTTTCTTTGCTTGGGCGCTGTGTGCTTTTTCCTGCGTAGTTGTGTGCTCGAGTGTTTTGTGGGGAGAGAGAAAAATAATAAGGAATACATAAGTATATTTGTAATTGGGCTTGGTCCTACAAGAAGAGGCATTTTTATGTATTTCTGTGCTGTCTACTTCTGATGGTTGTACTCTTTAATTTCTTTTTTTTTTTATTTTGAGGGGTAATTGGGATTATCTGTTTGTTATTGGGTATTGTATGCGTTGTTCCTTTTATTTGGGCACTATATGAGTTATGGTTGCAGCTTTCTGCAATGTGTGTGCTTCTGCTGTAATTGTTATCTGTTCTTTGATTTGGTGTGTGTTCTTATTTTCTTGTTTACATTGATTCACTTTCTTTCTGGTTTTTCTATCTGTTTTGTTTTTTTCTGTAAGCGATTGAAGTAAGACTACTACAAGAAGTATTGTAATGGTAATGATACGCCACGTGCTGTGTATCCTCGCTCTCCTGCTCTCAT
>NW_021639998.1:4928-5310 GCF_002087225.1 Trypanosoma theileri | reverse complement strand
TTTTTGTTTCTTAATGTTAATGTGTTTTGTGTGTGTTTTTGCTCTCTGTGTGTTTATCCTATAATAATTATTATTGCTACTACTCCATTGTGTGTTTGTGTGTGTGCTCTTGGAGACTATCTCTGTGTGTGTGCTTGGGCTTGCACTGTGATGATAATGATGAATTGTTTTTTGCAGTGGGAAAAGGAAATAATAATAACAGATGAATTTATATTTATAATTGCGTATATGTACACACATATAGTCGTATACCCGGAGTTGGTGTATATTTCTATGTTTACTGGATGAATTGGGCTAATGGTTAATATCTTTTTCTTTGCTTGTGGTTTGCTTGGTGGTTCAGCCTTTTTTGAGATATTTATGAGTGTGGGCCTTTTTTTTT
>NW_021639998.1:3465-4141 GCF_002087225.1 Trypanosoma theileri | reverse complement strand
AGTAACTCTGATGTCCATTCGGATGGTGTGGATCGTACATTGGGTGGTGGGGAATCAGCGTTAACGGAGGAATTGCACACAAAATCTAGTGAGAACGAAAAGGAGACATTGAAAACCAAGTTAGACCAACCTCAAGTTGTGGATACTTCAACTGGTCCAACTCGTATTGACCAAGAAAAACAAATTAAAGAAGAAAAGCAACAACTATCACCTAATAGAGATGACTCCTCTACTCTTTCACCTAAAGGAACCATTAGTACTGGGGATAGTAGTGGACCAGGTACAACAACAGTGGCTGGACCCCAATCTGGTGAAAAAGAAGGAGATACCCCAGAGAGATTGAATACTCCAGCACAACCTACATCTGCAACGAGTTCTTCTGCGAGTGTACCTGCCGATGTCAATCTTTCCCAAAGTTTACCGGCAGAGAGCAGCACAATTTCAACATCTTCCACTAACACCAGTACAGGTAACAGTACTTCTAGCGTGGACACGGGTGTGAGTGCAACAGCAGACACAGAAGGAACCAATACCACTTCTACCACCAAGGCATTCCCCGAGAACACTGACAGACAAGCAACGAAGATTGTCAACGTTGACAGCAGCAGTGTCAATCCTCTGTGGATGCGCACTGCAGCACCGCTACTAATTGTGGTTGTGTTGTTCTCCTTTACTG
>NW_021639998.1:2026-2320 GCF_002087225.1 Trypanosoma theileri | reverse complement strand
GGTAGGAAGCCCCTACCCCACCACGACTCTCAATCACAAACAGGGTCACCTGATCAAGAGAACACAGAGACCACAAAAACAACAACGCCAGAAAACGTAGAAGGGCAAGAAACATCCCATGGTCCAAATCCTAATACAGTTGACAGTTCACACAGCACTTCACCTAGAGATGATGCTCAGAATAATCAGGCTGAAAGTGAAACTAATGTTGCTGCAAACCCTACAGAGGGTGAATCAACCAGTAATGAGGAATCAACCACCACCACTACAACAACAACAACAACAACAACAACA
>NW_021639998.1:0-780 GCF_002087225.1 Trypanosoma theileri | reverse complement strand
GTAAAACACGTGAATCTGCTGCTGATCGTCCATCTTCTGATACTCATTCTTCTGAACTTCCTCCTACTGTTGTTGAACCTACTGCTCCTGTACCTTCTGGTGAGAGTGTTGGTGCGTCTGCAAGTGCAGCTCCACCTGAAGCCAACAGTAACACTGACGCAGATGGCAATTCAACCAAAGCGGACGATGACGCAACACAAGCGCCTTCAAACACTTCAGAGAAAGAAAGTAACGATGGTTCTGAAACAACAGAGAACGGTAATATATCTGAAGGGGGTGAATCAACAAGTAACCAAACTGAAGGTGATGCGGTAAATACAGCTACAACCACCACCACCACCACAACAACAACAACACTTCCTCCTGAACTCACAAACAACAAGAAGGGTGATGCAGACAGCAGCAGCAGTATCAGCAGTTCTGTGTGGGTGCGTGTACCACTACTTATTGTGACTGTGTTGTTCTCTGCTATTGTATACTGAACAGTGGGTCTTATTTAAGGTCAAATAATAATAATGATTAAACTAACATAATCATAATTGCGTACATCTCCCATGGGTGAATAAATTAACAATCTGTTTACCAGCTTTCTATTTTAATTCGAATTTCTTTTCTTTTACTTTTATTTTTGTTCGTGTGTGTTCTTTTTCTAATAATTCCATTACTTGCTTTTTCCGTTGTGTGAGTGCAGAAAACTGGGCTGTTCTGCTCACTGACGGTATACATCTCTTGCTAGTACACACAGATGTGTGTGTGCAGTAATTTAATATACATAAACTA
>NW_021639997.1:9689-9892 GCF_002087225.1 Trypanosoma theileri | reverse complement strand
TACTGGGTGGCGTCGAAAAAGTGGTGAGTAAACTTGACGAAGCCATAACTGCTTTTGAAGGTCTCCTTAACGAAAAGAATGGTCGTGAAGAGGAGAAGACGCTCGATGCAGAATGCAAAAAGAGGAGAGAGGCGTTGGTAGGGTACAAGGAGAAGCACAAAAATTTGATCTCGTATACCGAGGGCAATGCAACTGAGGCCGAG
>NW_021639997.1:7376-7955 GCF_002087225.1 Trypanosoma theileri | reverse complement strand
AGTTGATGTGCTGGTGTGTGTGGATGCTTCTCTGATGGGAGTGGCACCTGTGATTATTGTATTGTGAGTCCCTTGAGTGCTGTTGGTATCCTGTTGTTGTTTTTGTTCTTTTCTTTTGTTTTTCTTTTTCTCTTCTCTGCAGGTGTGTGACTCCGTGTACATTTTAGGGAATGCCGCAGTGCCTCTCTGATATGAGCATGAGAGAGTGTGCGTGTGCGGCTGTCTGTGCCATTGCGTGTGGACTGTGAGTGGGAAGGGGGCTTTGTGCTGCCGGACCCCTCCACTGCGGCGTCTGTGGGGTTTGTGTGTGGTGTGCTGTGCCTCCCCGCCACCCTTTCTCTTTCTCTCTCTCTCTTTCTCTCTGACTATGCGGTCAGCGAAAACACAGGCGCTCTGTTTACAACTGTCACTCCGCCTGCACCTGTGCTGCCCAAGATACAACAGCTGCTGCCTCCTCCTCTAATTATCTATTTATATATTTCTTTTTCTCTGTTTGTGTGAGTGGCCATGTGATGTGAACCATCGAGGCATTTGTATGACCACAACGTGACTTAGACCTCCGTGCACCAAGCTACCTAC
>NW_021639997.1:4140-5996 GCF_002087225.1 Trypanosoma theileri | reverse complement strand
AAAGAAGTGGCGGAACCACTGCGGCAAGATGCACAGAACTTTCCAAATTTGCTTGATAGTACAACAGAGACGCCGAGAAGGTTAAGACTCGCACGACAAGGGAGTGGAGCAAACGAGGTGGTGACACATCTCATTGGAAATCTCACTGCACTGGTTGAAAAGAGTCGCAAGACAGTGAAAGATGCCAACCTTACCTTGATGGAGGCGAAAGGCGCATTCGAAGTTGTGATTCGTATGCTAAGAGATAAAACACCAGAACCCAATTACACAAACGTAACTGAAGAGGTACAAAGGATTATGTTTTATGGGGAAGTTCAAGTACGAGATATTGAAAGAATCTCGGAAATGAGTGTCACTGATATAACTGAGGACGGACCTGACTTCGTGACCATCAGAGAAAAATGGAATGGGGCACATGAAGAAGAACAGAGAAGGGCTGATGAAGAAAAAGCCAAAAGGAATGCAGAGGATGAAAGAGACGCCGAGGAAGAAAGACGAATCGAAGAAGAGAAGGCGAGGCTGGAGAAAGAGAAACTGGCTGCAGAAGAGAAGGCAAGAAAGGCTAAAGAAGATGAACTGGCGAGAACGGCAAAGAAAGAGACGGACAACAACAGCAGTCCTGCATTGGTGCACAGTCCCATTTTGCTTCTTGTTCTCTTGTGTGTTTTGGGTTGCTCTCTCATGTGCTGATCGGTGTTCCCATGGCACAGTTGCACAGTTAACCTTTATTTGAGTGGATATGAATGCATTGTAAGGGCACTGTTCTTTTTGATTGGATATCAGCCTTTTTTTTCAGCACGATAAATCTCTTGTTTGCATTTTTTTGGTGAACACATCTATTGGACTCCCTATGGCACTCATCACATGACAAACCATCATTTTGTAAGGGGAGTGTCCTCTTTGTTTGTTGGCATTATTATCTGGGCTCTGTTTTGCCGCCATTTACTGTGGTCTCCTGATGAAGTGTGTGTGTTCCGTGATATTAATAACTATTGCTTTTACCCATGGGAATGGGATACAATCCCAATAATATATTGTAATTGCCGTGACTGAAATGTGAAGAATGGCAGGAGGTTCAANTTTGCCGTCATTTACTGTGTCCTCCTGGTGATGTGTGTGTGCTCCGTGATATTACTAACTGTTGCTTTTACCCATTGGGAATGAGATACAATCCCAATAATATTGTAATTGCTGTGACTGTAATGTGAAGAATGGCAGGAGGTTCAAGACACACAAACACACACACCACCAACCTTCCTTCTCTTTGTGTGTGTGGACTGTCATCATGTGTGCATCATTCCCATTGCTCGCCCTGTACGAAAGACACACCTACTGTTGGGAATTGTGTTGGTTGCCTCCTGAACATATTCACATGGTGATCACGGCTTTCTTTTTGTTTGTTTTCATTATTTTGCTTTCCCTTTTGTGTGTGTTTCATTATAATTTCATTGCACGTTTTGTGTGCAGCTGTGTGTTTCTCTTTTGCGTTTCCGATACACCTTGTGTATCTTGTGTGTTCATTTTTATGGAATGATTCTTTTTTTCATTATATACAAACTGCTGCATGGACATCAAGAATAAAGATATGGGTACGGCACGTTCAGTACACAATGATTTTCCGTTGTTCGCCTTGAAGTGGATTGGACTGTGTCCAGGCATCGCAGCCACATTAAGTAATGAATTTCTTTTTTTCTTTTACATCTTTGCTCTATTATTGTGTCTGCCTCACGCAGTCACTCTTTTTTTACATTTTTATTTTGGTATAAAGATTGATGGATTGTAGGTGTTTGAGTGTGCTCCTCTGTTGTGTGTTCCTTTGTGTGTTTGGGTTGCTACTCGCACCGCCCACGTAATGA
>NW_021639997.1:2603-2880 GCF_002087225.1 Trypanosoma theileri | reverse complement strand
GCGTATGCCCGCAACGTAATCTGCAGTGGTTCACTGCATTCTGTTTGTGTTGTTTCTGTAACAATAGTGCTGCACCAATTGTCGTCAGACCCCACAGTGTTGTTGTTGTTGCAGTAAATACGCTGCTAGTGCTGTGCTCTGCTTTTTGTGTTGTTTTCTTGTGTGCTAGTGTGCGTGTGTTGTGGTGTGTGTTGATCTCTGTGCTGCATGCTTGCGTTGTGTGAGTGGTTTACTGTGTTCCCTCATTGGGTTGTGTTTGATTGCTGTTGTGATGTGT
>NW_021639997.1:0-303 GCF_002087225.1 Trypanosoma theileri | reverse complement strand
TTCTCTCTCGGTGTTGTCACTCACAGCATTGTCACGAACATATTACTTCCCTTGTGTTGTTTGTTGTGTGACTTGCTTGAGTGACTGCAGCCTGCGGGGGAGGGATTGAGACTGTTCCGCTTCGGCTTTACGTAATGGGTCTGTTTTTTTTTCTCTTTTTGGGGTGTGTTGATGTGCTGGTGTGGGTGAATGTTTTTCTCTGATGGGAGTGGTACCTGTGCTTATTGTATTGTGAGTGCTTTGTGTACTGTTGGTATCCTGTTGTTGTTGTTGTTCTTTTCTTGTGTTTTTCTTTTCCTCTCT
>NW_021639996.1:9305-9996 GCF_002087225.1 Trypanosoma theileri | reverse complement strand
ATATATATGTATTTAATATGTACATGAAAATATGGAGTCTCCTCTACAGGGAAGATAACATATCGCATAGAAAAGTATAAACACTATGAAAGAGGGAAGGAACTCAGACTCAATTGCGTCTGCAAGTTCCTCTCTCATTCCCCACCCCTTTTTTTATCATTTACACCTTGATAGAAAAGATGCAAAAACAAAAAAAAAATAAAAAAAAAAGAAATACAAATCTCTCTCTCTCATATATATATGCAGGAGCATAAAGAAACAAAAGACAAAAAAAAAAAAACGAAACCAAAGAAATATAGAAAAGAAGAATTCATTGAGCGGAGAGAGGGAAAAATAAAATAAGAAGAACGGACCTGTTTCTTGTTTGGTCTTTTTTTTCTTTCTTTTTCTTTCTTTCTTTTATTTTCAATACAATCAATACACATAGAATCACAACACAATCCCTTCTTATTTTTGTTTGATTTTTACTTTGTTATTTGGAGTGGGGAGTCGGGCGATGCTCAAGGGTTAAAAAAAAAAGAAAAAAAAGAAAAATAAAGAAAAATAATTCTGGAGAAAAAAAAGATAAAAGACGTGATTTTCTTCTTTTTTTTTCTACCTCTTTTATTTTATTTATTTGCTTTTCTGTTGCATTCCGGATTTTCGGAAAGTCATTGTCAAGCAAGCGTTTTTTTTTTTTTTTTTTTTTTTT
>NW_021639996.1:4020-9295 GCF_002087225.1 Trypanosoma theileri | reverse complement strand
CTAATTGTGTATGCACTTTTTTCTTTGATCTCTTTTTCCCCTGGAGAGCGCCCGTTGTTTTTTGTTTGCTCATTTTTTCTTTCTCTCCTTTTTTGTTTTTTGTTTTTATTTGTTTTTAAACCGAATTTAGCGTCAAGGATCACCGTTTGAGGGAAACAAAAGGGAAGAAGAAGAAAACAAGAAGAGGGAATGAAGACGCCCATGCCTTCTTCGAAAAGCGTTTTTTGCTGATCCAAACGGGGGCCGCCAAACGACCGCAGGGGGCCCTTCTTTTTTGTTGTAACCCTTTCCCATATGAGAGAACCAGTCTGCGAGAAATCTGATCGAGTAAACCCCACCAGATCTCTCTACTCTCACTTTTCTTACCCATAACCCGTCCTCAAGTCTCCTTTTTGTTATTATTATTATTTTTTTTTTTGTGATAGATTGGCCTCAATGAACTCCTATTTATTTTGTTGTTTGTTTTGGTCGGTGACAGACGTCTTGAGTTTACTCTTCTATCAAGGTTTCCATATTCGAGCTCGTCGCTGATTTTAGAGAGGTGGGGAGGCCTTACAGAGGTGGGGGAGGTAAGCTGCGTAGGGATTCTTGGGTGTGAAGACTGTGGCATAGCGTAGTTCCGCTCCGCCGCAATAAGGAACTGTGCTAACCACTTAAAAAAACATAGTTTCATCAGGGGTATATCATCAACTATCGCAAATTGAACTCGCAGTGGATGAAGAGCGGGGCAACTCAAGAGGTGCAGAGCTGTTTCTTCGCATTCGTCGCGTTGGCTGGTGTGCGCTCGAGTGGGTTGATACCCGTGTCGTGACATTCGGTGTAGAGTTAGGCCCGACTTACTCATACACATTGGCGACCGCATGGGGGGCAAACTAATGCCGGAAGGACTCTCGTTTTCGTTTTCTTGTATCGTGCGTCGTGGTGGAATTCGATTTTTGTTTTTGTTGACCTTGTCCTTCATGGAATTTTCTGCAGTGGAAGAAGAGGGAGTCTAGGTGGGCGAAAAACTTCTGGTTTCAACAAGACGCTGACAAGTTGGCCGCCCGCCTTGGGTTGTGGAGGTTGTGTGCTCCCTCCTCCCCCTTCTTGGGGTGATGGATAAAAAAAGAAAAAAACGGCAAAACCCGACAACGAGCCTCGAGCATTGCGCACGTAGACTGGTTGCCGGGTTTCATCCCTTTTTTTTTCCTCTCATCCTCACTCTTCTTTTTTCTCTCAAGTTCAAAATCCCTGAGCATGATATTTCAGGCCTCAAGGTTCAGCGCCTCGGGACGTAAAGTGCCCCTCGAGCCCCGCCGAAGCGAAGCACGCCGCTCACACACAAACCCCACAGACGCCGCAGTGGAGTGGTCCAGCAACACAACGGTGTCCTTCCCACTCACAGTGCACACACACACAATGACAGTCTCACACGCTCATGTCAGAGAGGCACTGCGGCAATTCACTAAAATGTACACTAAGTCACACACCTACAGAGAGAAAAAGAAAAACACAAAAGAAAAGAACAACAACAACAACAGGATACCAACAGCACACAAGGCACTCACAATACAATAATCACAGCTGCCACTCTCATCAGAGAAAAACATTCACCCACACCAGCACATCAACTCAACCCCAAAAAGAAGAAAAAAAACAGACCCATTACGTGAAGCCGAAGCGGAACACTCTCAGTCCACCTCCCCGCAGGCTGCAGTCACTCAAGCAAACCACACCACAAACAACACACACCACAAGAGCTGTAATATCTCCGTGGCAATACCGTGAGTGACACCACCGAGAGAGAAGGTGAGAACAAAGAAATGTGTTTTCATTACGTGGGCGGTGTGAGTGGCAACCCAAACACACAAAGGGGAACACACAACAGAGGGGCACACTCAAACACCCACAACCCACCAATCTTTATACCAAAATAAAAATGTAAAAAAAGAGTGACTGCGTGAGGCAGACACAATAATGGAGCAAAGATGTAAAAGAAAAAAGAAATTCATTACTTAAAGTGGTTGCAATGCCTGGAGACAGCAATGTTTATCGTATAATACCAGGCGGAAAACTATTGTATAATGAATGTGTAGTAACCATAAACATGTATTATTTATACTGTCCCAGAAGTATTGTATATAACAAAGAAACATTCCACAAAAATGAGCACACAAGATACATAAGGTGTATCAGAAACAAAAAAGGAAAAACAAAGCAGTATATAAGGATCAAAATAAGTCCACTGTAAAAACAGAGACAAGAAAGATGGGAAGAGTGTATAAAACAATTGCTCTGCAGTGGACTGCGTGCCTGCACTGCTTCACGGTGAGGGAAACCACAAAGCACCACGCCTATTGGCTCGACTGAGGAGCACACCACCAGGTGCAGCAGAACAGAGCAGACCCACCCACACATCACCATGAGGACACAGTAAATGGCGGCAAAGCAGAACCCAGATAATAATGCCATCAAACAAAGAGGACACTCCCCTCACAAAATGATGGTTTGTCATGTGATGAGTGCCATAGGGAGCCCAATAGATGTGCTTACCAAAAAATGCAAACAAGTGATTATCAAACTGAAGAAAAAGAAACATTAAAATTCAATAAAAAAAACAGTACCCTTAAACTGCGACCATGTCCATTCAAACAAAGGTTAACTGTGCAACTGTGTTATGGGAACACCAATCAGCACACGAGAGTGCAACCCAACACACACAACAGCAGAAGCAACAATAAGGGACTGTGCACTAATGCAGGACTGTTGCTGTTGTCATTCCCATTCGTGGCTGTTTGCGTCCGTTCCTCTTCTTTGTCAGGCTTTTTTGACTCTTCTTCAATCCTTTCTTCCTGCTCTGGTTTGGCTTCTGCTTGCTCTCCAGCATTTTCCTTATTCTCTTCTTTTTCGTGTGTCTCCTGCGGCTTCTCTTCAACATCCTGTGGCTCTTCTGTTTCCTTTGGCGGTTGACCTTTATCTTCACTCTCTGTTTCCTCTTCTGGTTTCACTGAGGGCAGCTTTTCCTCTTCTTTAACCGGCACCTCCTCTACCGGAGGCAGAAATTCCTTTTCTGCCTTCGCTTTTGCTTCCTTCAGTTTTTCAGTAACGGTGACGTTCCTCTCCACTGCTATTTTTTCTAATCCTTCATTATCCATGATGCCTGCTGGAACACTTATGAGCTTTGAGAGACTTCCCAAAGACTGCATGAGGGTTCCTACTGCTTTACTCGCGTCATCCATGAGTTCATCGACCTTCTCCAGTGGATTGAGTTCATCTTGCGCGGAATTGAGCCGTTCTTTGAGGTTAAGTAACGCTTGCTTTGCTTCACTAATATTCTTTTTGAGTTTACCTTTTTCTGTCGTTTCTTGCGCTTCGTTTGGATGTACACCCAAAAATTTATTTCCCGCGTCAACAAGTTTCTCCATGTCTTCATTCACGTCCCACGTTTGATTCTCACATGAATGTTGCAATATACGCATGTCTATCAGAGATATTCTCAAACTGCCAATAGCATTCACATTTTTTTGTATACCATCCTTTCTTCCTTTCATCCACTCTTCTGGCTCCAACACTCCTCGTTCCTCTTTCAATTTCTCGATCTCTTTAACAAGACCCTTGATATTGCTCGTAGCAAGTTCAACACGGTCGGAATTTCCTTTGCATACTTTCGTATTATCCTCTAATACAAACAGACAACCATACATATGCACAATGTGCTCGTATACCTCGGCCACCGTCTTGCTTAACTGATTCACTTTTTCCGCTTCAGTTAACTCAATGGGTGAAGGACCCTGCTCAACGCCATTTGCACTTTCCGCATATGCCACACAAACAAAGCACTGCACAAGTACCAACAGGTACACCACACGGCGCAGTTTGAACATCATCGTTGTCATGATTGTCACTGTGAGTTGCTTGGATCTGTGGTAACAAGGAAGAAGAGGAAAAGGAGAGACAACAAGAACACAAAGAGCAGTGCAAACACAACATCTACACAGAAAGAGAGTGAGAGTACACAAAACAACGTCAATCAAACCACTCACACAACAACAAAGCAACGCGACGCGGTCAATCAATCTTACCACTTCACAAAAACGCACTCTCAGGGTTCAGTATGGATGTCAAAACAACACCTCCAATTACGAAAAAAAAAAAACACAAAAACAATGAAGAGAAACAGCACCATGGGAATTCACCTGCAGATCACAGTTATCCCACTCGGCAATAATATACAACGTGCCTCTATCTATCTATCTTTCACCCATGGGCCAACCTCATTGCTCGAAAGGTCGGCATCCCCCAAAACTGTTATAAGACCACTGAGGAGACACCAGCAAACGCAGGACCCCATCTCATGGCATAGTACTCAAGGAGCACTCCCACATGAACGTTAAATGTAACACCGCAACCCATCAGCCATCACAACATCCACACGTCAAATTCCCTGTAGTTGCATCACGGGCGCACGCAACATCGGCACCCCACTACTGCAAAGAATTGCACCAACGACTGTCACCATCCCTCATTAGCTCATGAACACATCACAATGATATTGTCTACTGTGCGCACACGTTCATTACACACGCCTGTCTCCCGCTCCTCTTTGTGTGTATTGGATCCGTGGCGCATATCAAAAATACACGAGTGACCCAATCGGAAATAGAACCTCCAAACACCACGAGATCACGGACACCATCAGGTGAGCAACCGCAGGCCAAATGAAGTCGGGCGGCACCACCTGAAATCGCACATCGCTTTCATAATGCCGGAGATTGGGAACAATCACCTTTGCATGGGATGTGAAAACACACTCGCGAGAGGAAAAGAAAGATGCACATCATCAACAGTATTCGGAATGAACACGCGACCCTGGGGGCACTAGACCAGGAGAGATATTCACCTCGACGCTGTTAACAATGTCCACGCAATCAAGCACAAGAACAATCAAAACCAAAGAACAATGTTTTCAACAAACGCATAACCGGAGAAACGTTTACAGCATACACACAACAAATATGTGCATACAATTTCCATCATCCCTTCCCCACAAGACCACCCCACCGATGTATATAAGAAAGGTTCGATCCAACATATCCCCTTCCACCCCCCTCCCTACCTGGGCCAGCCCACCCCATGGGAGGCAGAGGCCCACATCCAGAGCGCAACGCGCGGTGCCGCAAACAAAAGCGCAACCACCACCAGCACATGTAGAAAACACAAATCACGACGGCAAAAACCAGATGGCGCGCCTGGCGCCACCCCCCCAAAAACACAGGGGTGGGGGTCCGACCCCGCC
>NW_021639996.1:2639-3505 GCF_002087225.1 Trypanosoma theileri | reverse complement strand
GAGCCGACAAACCAAAATACCTGTGGGGCAAAATGTTCTTATGGGGAAAGTGTTTTTTTGTACTTGTTTTTACTTTTCCGCATTTCCCATGGATTTCCTTTTCACACCACACATGGCAGCAGCGGAACGCCTCAACATATCACCATAGCGGAATTTGTCTTTGTCATAGGGAAGGAATCACCCTCACGTTCTTTTTGTTCATGGCGCCGCGTGCCACCGAGTAAAAGGCGCGGTTGAATGGCCACACCATGTCATGAGGGGAACGGGGAAGGGTCATCTTTGCGGAATACCTTTCAAACCCATCTTACTCAGCGTTGAAGTAGGGAAAGAAAGAGTTTTCCACTATTCCCAACCCCACTCATTTTATAAGTGAAACACCCCAGGGAGCCACCCCACCCCTCTTTTTCTTGTTTCAACAAGACGCTGGCAAGTTGGCCGCCCGCCTTGGGTTGTGGGGGTTGTGTGTTCTCTCCTCCCCTCCCTTCTTCGGGTGGGGGATAAAAAAAAAGAAAAGGGCAAAACCCGACAACGAGCCTCGAGCATTGCGCNTTTGTCATAGGGAAGGAATCACCCTCACGTTCTTTTTGTTCATGGCGCCGCGTGCCACCGAGTAAAAGGCGCGGTTGAATGGCCACACCATGTCACGAGGGGAACGGGGAAGGGTCATCTTTGCGGAATACCTTTCAAACCCATCTTACTCAGCGTTGAAGGTATTCCGCGCTATTCCCAATCCCACTCACGTTTTATAAGTGAAAACACCCCCGGGAGCCACCCCACCCCTATTCTTCTTGTTGCGCACAAGGCGCTGTGACAAGTTGGCCGCCCGCCTTGGGTGGTGGGGGTTGTGTTCTCTCCTCTCCCTTCTT
>NW_021639996.1:1982-2247 GCF_002087225.1 Trypanosoma theileri | reverse complement strand
GCATGCCGCGCCGCAACTGTCCTCAGACAGGAATTTCGACCAACGCCGTTGCGTTTGGGGTGCGATCCATTTCAAGATGAGCCTCCAGGCGCGTCCGCATTTATTGCCCTACGCCGCCACGAACCTTCGCGTTTGGAATGCCCTTCCCCCGAACGCAAGAGTTGAACACTGAGAGAGCTGCGCATAAAACGCAACGCCGCCAGGCACACGTTTTCTTTGTTTTCAAAAAAAGTGTCTTGTGATCATGAAGATACTTGGCGCCTCA
>NW_021639996.1:551-1406 GCF_002087225.1 Trypanosoma theileri | reverse complement strand
AGGACACAGTAAATGGCGGCAAAACAGTGCCCAGATAATAATGCCAGCAAAGAAAGAAGGTCACTCCCCTCACAAAATGATGGTTTGTCATGTGATGAGTGCCATAGGGAGTCCAATAGATTTGTCCAGTAAAAAATGCAAACAAGAGATTTATCGAAAAGAAAAAAAAAACTGATATCCAACCAAAAAGAACAGTGCCCTTACAATGCATTCATATCCACTCAAATAAAGGTTAACTGTGCAACTGTGCCATGGGAACACCGATCAGCACACGAGAGAGCAACCCAAAACACACAAGAGAACAAGAAGCAAAATGGGACTGTGCACCAATGAAGGACTGCTGCTGTTGTCCGTCTCTTTCTTTGCCGTTCTCGCCAGTTCATCTTCTTTAGCCTTTCTTGCCTTCTCTTCTGCAGCCAGTCTCTCCTTTTCGACCAGTTTCTCCTTCACTGCTGCAGCAAGTTTCTCTTCCTCCAGCCTTGCCTTCTCTTCTTCGATTCGTCTTTCTTCTTCGGCGTCTCTTTCATCCTCTGCAGTCCTTTTAGCTTTTTCTTCATCCGCCCTTTTCTGTTCTTTTTCATGTGCACTACTCCATTTTTCTCTGATAGTCCCGAAGTCAGCTCCGCCTTCAGTTATATCAGTGGCATTCTTTTCCCATGATCTTTCAATATCTCGTATTTGAACTTCTCCCAAAACCATAATCCTTTGCACCTCTTCAGTTACCTCTGTTAAACGGTCGTCTGGTGTTTTATCTTTTAGCTTATCAATCACTTCTTTTGTCGCGTTTTTCGCCTCCATCAAAGAAAGGTTGGCATCTTCCACTGTCTTCCGACTCGGTTCAACCAATGCAGTGAG
>NW_021639996.1:0-201 GCF_002087225.1 Trypanosoma theileri | reverse complement strand
AGCAAGCCACACACCACAAGGGCACAAATATGTTCGTGGCAATGCCGTGAGTGACACCACCGAGAGAGAAGGTGAGAACAAAGAAATGTGTTTTCACCACGTGGGTGGTGTGAGTAGCAACCCCAACACACAAAGGAACACACAACAGAGGGGCACACTCAAACACCTACAACCCATCGATCTTTATACCAAAATAAAAAT
>NW_021639995.1:9990-10149 GCF_002087225.1 Trypanosoma theileri | reverse complement strand
TCCTGCAACTCAGCAACACTTTTACCAATGTGACCACACAACAATTCCGATATCGGCGCCAAACTCTTGATGCGTGAGTTAATTGTTTCCTCCAATTCTTCCGCGTATTGATCGCCTTTGGGTATGAACTCATTCCACTTGGCTAGTTCAGCATCATAC
>NW_021639995.1:8672-8973 GCF_002087225.1 Trypanosoma theileri | reverse complement strand
AAAAAAAACAAAATATTATAAACAAATTGAATATCATTTGGTAACATTGTAGAGATAGCCACACACACAGAGAGAGAGAAGCAATAACAACGGATAATGTATAAATCTCCCTGTGTTGGCTTCTCCTTTTCCCCATTATAATTAGTATCCCCATAGGAACAAGCAAATTATATGTTATCCCGCTCAGAAACAATGTAAAAGCAAATAAAAAAGAAAAGAGATATCGTTTACCAGAACCACACAATTGCAGAGTGAGACACACCACAAGGTGCACAGCAATGCTCTGCTTACAAGTATAAAA
>NW_021639995.1:7287-7622 GCF_002087225.1 Trypanosoma theileri | reverse complement strand
AAAGTCTCCTTAGCCAGCGTATCTGCTTTCTCTACCATTCTACTGATATGTGTTTGAGCAGCTTCAGTTACCACACCCACACAGCAGAGCACAACAGCCAACACACACATCACACGGCGCATCATCATCATAACGGTCATCGTCACTCTTCTTCTTGTTGTTGTTCTCGTCACTTGAGTTCACAGGTCTTCACAGGGAGTGTGGAAAAGAGAAACAAGAAGGAAGAGACAAAGAAAGAGACATACATAGTGAGTGGATACAGGACATGAATGGTAAACCACAAAGAAACTCACATCACGAAAAGAAAAAGCCACCAGTGAAAGAATGCAATAAAG
>NW_021639995.1:6325-7281 GCF_002087225.1 Trypanosoma theileri | reverse complement strand
TCCCTCTCACTGCAAAAAACAGTTCATCATTATCAGAATGCAAGCCCAGGTGCACACACACACAGAGAGAGTCTCCAAGAACACACACACACACAGAATGGAGTAGCAATAATAATTATAGGATAAACAAACACAGAGACCACAAACACCCAAAACACACTAACATTAAGAAAACAAAAAAAGAAAAGAAACTCCCAACATGTGGAAGATTAGTTAGACTGTAGGGATACATGCAAAAAAGAAAACAAAGGATGACCTGAGTCACACCATCACCATTACAATCAGCACACAAGAATACAGGCAAGTGTAACCACAATCAGTAGTGGCACACGCACCCACACAGAACTGCTGATACTGCTGCTGCTGTCTGCATCACCCTTCTTGTTGTTTGGAGGTTCAGGAGGAAGTGTTGTGGTGGTGGTGGTGGTAGTAGTGGTATCTATATTATCACCTTTTTGGTTATTTGTTGATTCACTCCCTGTAGCAGGAGTGCTGTTCTCAGTCGTTGCAACATCAGCATCAGTAGCATTCTCTGTCTCTAAAGTATTGGTA
Organism: Trypanosoma theileri; assembly: GCF_002087225.1. Taxonomy (NCBI): domain Eukaryota; phylum Euglenozoa; class Kinetoplastea; order Trypanosomatida; family Trypanosomatidae; genus Trypanosoma; species Trypanosoma theileri. The sequence goes on along the minus strand of NW_021639995.1, from coordinate 6,729 downwards.
GGAGAGGAAGAAGTTTCTGCTGCTGCTTCGCCTCCCTGGGTAGATGTAGTTTCTCCTGTTGTACTGCTGCCGCTGATTCCACTGTGGCCGTCCGATGCAGCCCCAACACTCCCACCAGCCGAAGAACCAACACCAGGAGACACACTACTCCCATCAACAGGAGAAGCACCGCCAACACCAGTTCCTGGACCTTTTCCTCCTTGAGTACCATGACCTGGGTCCCCAGAATCCTCAGCTTCACCTTTTACGACCGGATCAACAGCACCAGGCACACCAACTACACCTTGCGGACCAGCAGCACGACCAGCATCGTTAACGTCTTTACCATGACCGTTATTTTCTTCATGAGAAGCAGTTCGCTCATGGTGAACTGCAGGCGCTGTAAGAACTTCAGGTACTTCAGG
>NW_021639995.1:3911-5622 GCF_002087225.1 Trypanosoma theileri | reverse complement strand
AAATAATAATAAAAAAACACAAATTAACAACACAAACTGCACAAAAATAACTCACAGACCACTGAGTATACTGTTGTGTTCAAGCACATAAGAATACAAATTGTATTAACTACTATTTTTTTTTCTTTGCTCTGCAGAAAGCAAACTACCACAGCAGTGCAGGGTAAAGCACACAATAACCCAGCAAATAAAAAGAAAACAAAAAGATATTAACCATTAGCACAATTTACCCAGTAAACACAGAAATATACACCAACTATGGGTATAAGTCTATATGTGTGTGTATATACGCAATTATAAATATAAATTAATCTGTTATTATTATTATTTCTTTTCACTACAAAAAGCAGTTCATCATCATCACAGTGCAAGCCCAGATGCACACACACACAGAGTCTCCAAGAACACACATACACAATACCCCATGGCTCTAGTTTATATATTAAATTACTGCACAAACACACATATGTGTGTACTAGTAAGAGATGCATACCGTCAGTGAGCAGAACAGCCCAGTTTTCTGCAAACACACACAACGGAAAAAGCAAGTAATGGAATTATTAGAAAAAGAACACACACACATAAAAGTAAAAATAAAAGAAATTCCAATTAATAAGAGAAAGCTGGTAAACAGATTATTAATTTATTCACCCATGGGGGATGTACGCAATTATGATTATGTTAGTATTACCATTATTATTATTATTTGACCTCAGATGATTCCCACCGTTCAGTACATGGTAACGGAGAACAACACAGCCACAATCAGCAGCGGTGCTGCAGTGCGCATCCACACAGGACTGACACTGCTGTCAGCATTACCCTTCATCTGCATAGTGGGAGCGATCTTGCTGATCGGTGGGTCGGTTAGAGGAGATGGAGTGGTAGTGGGTGCTTCGCTGTTAATGTTGGTGGTGGTCGGCGAATCAGCATTGCCATTCTCTTGTGAGTCTGCTGTGGGAGATGTACCTGGAGCTGCAGTGAGTTCGTTACCGGAATTACCATCACTGGATACAGTGCTCTCCGTTGCTGGAGATGGTTGTTGCGCAGTAATACTATCATTGACATTACTCATATCTGTGGGTTTTGCAGACTCACCTGGTGAACTGGTTTGTGTGGAATCAATATCTCTAGGTGCTGTTAAGGCTGTTGTTGTAGATGTGGTTGTGAGTGTCTCTGAAGCCCCTGATGGCAATGCTTTCCCTATAGCTGGAGCACTCACTGGTGAAGATTCTTCTTTTTCTGCTTTAACATGTATTTGAGGTGCTTCTTTTGGCTTGGGTAACTCCAGTGTACTGTCAGGACTGAGAGAGTTCTGATCACCGTCACTGTCATGGTTAGAAGAAATATTAATCATATCACCCTTTTCATGAAGAGTTTCCTGATGTTTTACCTCTTCCGATCCTGAACCATGACCACCTAATGATTGCTGTCGTTGTTTATGTAGTTGGTTTTCTCCATCTCGGATACCACCGCTATTACGCATATCTGTATTTTCTGGTTTCGGATACTTACCAGGAAACCCTTCCCAACTACTCACGTAAATATCGTAGTTCTTCTCCGTATTTGACTGACCACCTTCAGCCATGGTATACCCGCAGGCGCAGCACAGCACAACGGCCAACACACACATCACACGGCGCATCATCATCATCATTGCTCTTCTTTTTCTTCTTGTTCTTGTTGTCTTTCTTGTCACTTGAGTTCACAG
>NW_021639995.1:0-3328 GCF_002087225.1 Trypanosoma theileri | reverse complement strand
GTTGTAGATGTGGTTGTGAGTGTCTCTGAAGCCCCTGATGGCAATGCTTTCCCTATAGCTGGAGCACTCACTGGTGAAGATTCTTCTTTTTCTGCTTTAACATGTATTTGAGGTGCTTCTTTTGGCTTGGGTAACTCCAGTGTACTGTCAGGACTGAGAGAGTTCTGATCACCGTCACTGTCATGGTTAGAAGAAATATTAATCATATCACCCTTTTCATGAAGAGTTTCCTGATGTTTTACCTCTTCCGATCCTGAACCATGACCACCTAATGATTGCTGTCGTTGTTTATGTAGTTGGTTTTCTCCATCTCGGATACCACCGCTATTACGCATATCTGTATTTTCTGGTTTCGGATACTTACCAGGAAACCCTTCCCAACTACTCACGTAAATATCGTAGTTCTTCTCCGTATTTGACTGACCACCTTCAGCCATGGTATACCCGCAGGTGCAGCACAGCACAACGGCCAACACACACATCACACGGCGCATCATCATCATGAGAGAGAGACAAGGGTTTGTTTCACGTAAAAACACTGATCTAGAAAGAAAGAAAATCAAAAAAGCAAAAAAGGAAATAAATGAAGTATCAAACATGTTAGAACACACAAATCGATTACCACTATGGGAACTCACATCGTGAAAGTAAAACCTACCAGTTAAAGAATGCAATACAGCATAATAACCTTAGTAAGAGTAAAAACAAAAAAAAGCCCACACTCACAAATATTTCAAAAAAGACTGAGCAAGCCAGCACAATCATCAAGCAAGAAACAGATATTAATCATTAGCCCAATTTACCAAGTAAACACAGAAAAATACACCAACTATGGGTGTAAGTCTATATATGTGTGTATATATACGCAATTATAAATATAAATTCATCTGTTATTATAATTTCCTTTCCTCTCACTTCAAAAAGCAGTTCATCATCATCATTATCACAGCGCAAGCCCACACATACACACAGAGAGAGAGAGAGTCTCCAAGAACACACACACACACAATAAAGTAGCAATAATAATTATTATAGGATAAACATAGAGAGAGCAAAAACACACACAAAACACATTAACATTATGAAACAAAACAAGAAATCCCAACAGGTGGAAGATTAGTTAAACTGTAGGAATGCATGCAAAGAAGAAAAGAGAAAACAAAGGATGACCTGAGTCACACAACCACACCACACTATTACAATCAGCACACAAGAATACAGGACAGTGTAACCACAATCAGTAGTGGTACACGCACCCACACAGAACTGCTGATACTGCTGCTGCTGTCTGCATCACCCTTCTTGTTGTTTGTGAGTTCAGGAGGAAGTGTTGTTGTTGTGGTTGTGTTGGTGGTGGTGGTAGTTGATTCTTCATTACTGGTTGTGTTGACATTGTCCCTCATTGCATCACCTTCTGTAGGTGGAGGTGAAGTTTCTGAAGTAGACTGAACACCATTTCCCTCTGCTTGTTGATTCACGTTATTCTCTTCATTCCCTGTAGTGCCCACTTCATTAGTTGAAGATGCTTCAGTTCTCCCTGCATTCTCAGTCCTCTCTCCTTGTGGGTGAGATTCCTTTTGCTCTTCTGTTTTCTCAGCAGCAGTTTGGCTTCCCTTCCCTCGTCCATCAGCTGTAGAGCCATCCTCTTCCCGTACCTCAGGAACCGACGCTCCTTCTTCATTCTCGGTGTGAACATTACCACCTGGTCCAGCCTCACGTGATGGAGAAAGAATTTCAACACCAACACCTCGACGCTCTTCAGAAGAAGTAGGAACACCAGGTGTTTCAGTATCGACACCTGGCTTTTTGTCATGATTACCTGTGTCTTCTTGGACTTGTTCTTCTTCCGTTCCTGGTTCGGTGAGTTCATTTTTCGTACCGCTACTAACACTTCCCTCTTCTCGATGGTCTCCATTTGTGTTGATCACTCGACTAAGCAGCTTTTCAAGTTCCTGTCGTGGACCAGGGTTAAAATGATCATCATTACCTCTACCACCACCACTTTCTAAACACTGAGAATTACCATCCCCACCAGGTGGATCAGGTGGACAGGGAGAAGATGCAGGAAGCACAACACCAGAAGCAGGTGGACCTCCTGGAGGAATTTCCTCAGGTTTATCCTCAAGATCTTGACCTTTATCAGCAGCTACTACATAACTGCAGACACAACACAGTGCAATAGTGAGAACACAGAACGCTTGGCGTGCTGACATCATTACTTTTCCCCGTTGGTGTTACTATCTCTAATTGGTGATCTAAACAAGAAAAAACAGAAAGAGACAACGAAAACACAAATCAAGACAAAGACACATAAAGAGAACAAAACGAAAATGGTAATAGCAAACTAAACATAACAGAAAACTGCAAACATCACTCAGATAGTGCTTCAAATGAAAGAAACAAGCACACAATACCCATTAATAAACAGATAAGCCCAATTAACCCCTCAAAAATGAAAAAAAGAAATCAAGAAAACAACTATCGGGAGCAAGCACAGAAATAAATACCCCTTTCACTTTCAGTAGAACCATGTACAAAATCATAAAAATATATATGAATTCCTTTTTATTTCCTCTCTGCACAAAACAATTTAACGCATCATTTAAACCGAAAGCACACTGCGCCCAAACAAAAAAATGTTTGAAAAAACAAATTGAGAGAAACACCAACCGCAGAAACAATAGCACAACTCTCGAAGTATGCTGCTGTGTTCAAGCACATACGAATACCAATTATATTCATTATTATTTTTTCCTCTTCTACGAAAAGGCAATCACTAACACACTGCGGGGCAAAAGCACACAACGACCCAGCAAACCATAAGCAAACAAAGAATCATTGACCATTAGCCCAACGTATTCAGTAAACACAGAAATATACACCAACTATGGGTGTAAGTCTTTATGTGTGTATATACACGCAATTATAAATATAAATTCATCTGTTATTATTATTTCTTTTTCCCACTGTAAAAAACAGTTCATTATTATCACAGTGCGAGCCCAGGTGCACACAGAGAGAGTCTCCAAGAACACACACACACACACAATGGAGTAGCAATAATAATAATTATAGGATAAACACAGAGAGAGCAAAAACACACAAAACACATTAACATTAAGAAACAAAAAAAGAAAAGATAATCCCAAGAGGTGGAAGATTAGTTACACTGTAGGGATGTATGCAAGAAAAAGAAAAGAAAACAAAGGATGACCTGAGTCACACCACCACTACACATAATCAGCACACAAGAATACAGGCCAGTGTAACCACAATCAGTAGTGGCACACGCACCCACACAGAACTGCTGATACTGCTGCTGCTGTCT
>NW_021639994.1:10017-10262 GCF_002087225.1 Trypanosoma theileri | reverse complement strand
CATTGTTGGTATTGTTATCGCAGTTGTGGTTGTTCTTGTTATTGTGGCTGTCATTCTGTTTTTTGTACTGCGTCAGCGACCACAACAAGAACAACAGCAACCGCGAGAAAAGGTGCAGATGGATACTGTGGAGTCTCAATCCACAAGTAATACAACCACAGTGGAGACTACTTCGAACCCTCTGACAACAACTACTACGACTGAAGTTACAACAACTTCTGCTTCATCCAGAAATAGAGCTAGTT
>NW_021639994.1:6680-6907 GCF_002087225.1 Trypanosoma theileri | reverse complement strand
CTCTTTCTCTATAATTTCCTTATTATTTTGGGCAGATAATAGTAAAGTGAACAGGAATAAGAGATGGTAATGGTGCATCAGTGTGTGTGCTCCTTTGTGAGTTCATTTGCAGTTGAATAGACAGAACAGCCGGTAAAGGGGAGTATGGTCTGTTTTATTATCAACAATGGGAGTGTTTGATGGTGTATAAGTGAATGCACTGGAGTGGATCAAAAGATTGATATTGA
>NW_021639994.1:3897-5340 GCF_002087225.1 Trypanosoma theileri | reverse complement strand
CTGTTGAGGGTTTGCGTTTTTCCTTTCCCATCTCTCTACAAACGGATGGGCATGGATCCAGATATACAACTATTGCTCTCTTTTCCTCTTCGTGGGACTAGAGAGTAATGCCCTAACCCATTTAACGTTGTGTCCACTCTACGGTGTGTGGGGGCATATTCTTTTCCACATTGTAATAGAGGCAACAATGCTGCTCTACGATGGTGTGACTCCTTTGGTGTAGTTTGTATTTTTCACTTGGGTTGTGTTTTCTTGCACACAGGGTGTGATGCAAGAAAAATAAAATAAAATAATGTTTATGTTTTTGTTTTTGTGAATAGTCAGTGTTGTTGNATTTGTGTGGCGAATTGCTTGGGAATGGCCCGGAGAAATCTTTTGGTGATCGTGTAGGGGCCATTTGGGAACCCACACAATGTGCACAGATTGAGACCCCTTGAATCAATAGGCCCTTTTCTATTTCACAATGCCTCTTCTGCCAACCGGTGAGTCGTACTAGTAAAGAAGATCACCCAATGTTTGCGTAATTCCCTTTTGGGATGGCTGTGTCTGCGTGAAAGAAACTATCACTGCGGAAAGGAGAAGCATTTCCATGATTTTAGCAAAGAAGAATGGCGTACCCCCAAAGCCTGTTGAGGGTTTTGTGTTTTTTACTTTTCCCATTTCTTTAAAAATGGATGGACACGAATCCAGATATACAACTATTGCTCTCTTTTCCCTTTTCGTGGGACTAGAGTGTAATGCCCTAACCCATTTAACGTTGTGTCCACTCTACGGTGTGTGTGGGCATATTCTTTCCCACATTGCAATAGAAGCAACAACGATGCTGCTGCTCTACGATGGTGTAACTCCTTTGGTGTGGTTTGTATTTTTCACTTGGGTTGTGTTTTTCTTGCACACAGGGTGTGATGCAAAATAAAATAAAGTTTGTGTTGCTGTTTTTGTGAATAGTCAGTGTTGTTGTTCTTTTTTGCTTTATTGCACACTGATGGTGATGATGAGGAGAGGAGTAGTATTGAGGCAATGCAGAGACGAAAGTGTGTGTTGTCTGTTGCACTGTCACCTCTCTTGCGATGGATTTCTCTAGTGCCTGAAGGGGAAAGGAGGGGAGATGGTGGACCCACCAGGAGACCCTTTGTGAATGTTAACATTTGTGTGCATGATGGAAAGGGAATGGGATTGTTTCTTTGTTGCTTCTTTTAATACGGAACAGAAAAGAAAGCAGTGTCAAATAAAAATGAACTGTACAACCAGTTGGAACGATGTGGATGAAATCAAAGGAATAAAAAATAAAAGAATGAAACTGTGTTTGTGGGGTGCATTGCAGTAGTGTTCCTCAGTGGAGAGGGGCGTTGCACGCATCATGTGTCCACCCAAACACGAACACGTGCTTGATATCTGCGTTGTGGTGAATGAAGGAGTCTTCTTCACTGCTGATTGAGTATT
>NW_021639994.1:2883-3089 GCF_002087225.1 Trypanosoma theileri | reverse complement strand
CCAAGAACTTTGTGACTTTGCTTGGTAAAGAACTGAAAATAATTCAACCACCTGACGAACGAGTAAGCAAGAAGAGTGTTCTACAACGGAGGGATTTGGTTGCGTATGCCGGTAATGGGTATGACATCTTTCCCACCGGCATAAATGATGCCAGCAGGAGGATAGAGTACAATATGCTTTACCGTCCTTCTATATCTAATTTCCCT
>NW_021639994.1:1821-2873 GCF_002087225.1 Trypanosoma theileri | reverse complement strand
TTAAACGAGGTGAAGAAAATAAAGAAAAAAGAGGATACATAATCTATGATGTGGATGGGAAGAAAGGGCCACCGACCCGACTGCCTCCTTCAGGATGGGGCATGATTGTGATATCATCCCCAAATGAGGACCACTATGAAGGATGGAAGGAGCAAAGGGGGGCTTATCGAATCGTTATGAATTGTCACACTGTGCGTGAAATCAGGGCCATATGCGCATGGGAAAAGCGCAACCAATCCAAAGAACTTAAAAACTATTGGAAGGAAATAAAGGAACGTGTTAATAATATTGGGCCACTTCCACGTTATATTTTCAATAAAAATGCATATCCGCAGCAATATTATGAAGTGAAAAATACGTTGAATCGCATTAACGAATCCAATATTTCAGAGTATATGGATATCCTAAGAGGTGATGGTGAATGGAATGATAAAAGTCCTTCCCAAGATTTACTGAAAGTATACCGTTTGGCCATTGNAGGGCCACCGACCCGACTGCCTCCTTCAGGATGGGGCATGATTGTGATATCATCCCCAAATGAGGACCACTATAAAGGATGGGGGGAACAAAGGGGGGCTTATCGAATCGTTATGAATTGTCACACTGTGCGTGAAATCAAGGCCATATGTGCATGGGAAAAGCGCAACCAATCCAAAGAACTTAAAAACTATTGGAAGGAAATAAAGGAACGTATTAATAATATTGGGCCACTTCCACGTTATATTTTCAATAAAAATGCATATCCGCAGCAATATTATGAAGTGAAAAATACGTTGAATCGCATTAACGAATCCAATATTTCAGAATACATAGATATCCTCAGAGGTAAGGGCGAATGGAAAGATAAGAGTCCTTCCCAAGATTTACTGAAAGTATACCGTTTGGCCGGTGGCAATGTTGATTTTCCGGAGATTGCAGCATTTAATAATGAATTAAATAAAAGCATACTTGTTCGAGTGATGAAGGTTTGTCGTGCCCCATACTTGAAATTCTTTTTCACAGATAGGGGCGTGCTCATTGCCGAAAATTTTGAAAAACTTGGTGTTATTGCT
>NW_021639994.1:0-244 GCF_002087225.1 Trypanosoma theileri | reverse complement strand
TATTTTTATTTATTCCTCTTTTGGTGTTGGATGTTGTTTGGCTTCCTCACTCTCTTTTTCGGGGTGCAATTAATGAATGGGGTATGTGGCGGATGGCCGTTGTTCCTTTCCCTCGGTGGAATTTCAAAAGGGTGATGCCATGATGGTTCCAACATGAATTGTTCAAAGAGTGTGGGGAATGGACCCCATTCTCCTTAACGGTGTCGCTCTTTGTTGTTGGGTGCGGCTTGCGGGGTGGTGGCCC
>NW_021639993.1:8755-10302 GCF_002087225.1 Trypanosoma theileri | reverse complement strand
TTCTTTATTTTCCTGATCTTTCTGCAGAGATGTGTCCACAGATGATGCGGATTCTTCTGCTGCTGCTGATGATGCTGGAGGTCGATTAACAACAAATGGAACACGACTGCTGCCGTTGAATGCGATGATACACACCTCATCGTACTTGGGGCACTTGATCTTACCGCTTTCGAACACAGAAGATTTGACATCGATTGAGGAACCTTCGGGACATTCCTTAAATGTGTCGCTACCATTGTATTTCACACTCACTGTTCGCTTCTCATAGTCACACAACACCCGTGCACACACACCATTCTGGTTCAAAATTGCATTAGCAGCGCCCTCAATTTTCAGTTCTTCAGCATCCAGACAGAACGAATCAGGTCCCATAATTGATCCAGCGACTTCATCGGTAGTATTATCATCACAATAGTAAGTCGTCAGGTGATTACCGCTTCTATCAACATAAGGATAATCCCCACTTGTATGACAGATATCCTCAGGAACAACAATCATACTGGCTGGCACACTGCACGGAGCATACGCAAGTCGGTCCGACCTGCATCGAAAAATCGTTTCATTACAGAAATATTCGGGATACCGTACTTTATTCTCCACAATGCACCATTTATGAAGAAAGTCACATCCACTCTGATTCCCCCAGCTCATTTGTTCCTCCATTCCCCAGTTTGCCTTGTAGTACTGCAGATCCTCAAACAATGCCATTGTCAGTGCTGTGTAATAACCAGCGCCATAGTTGTAAACCGACATCGGTGTCATCAACTCATCTCTCGCAATGTGCCTCAACCAGTAAACTCGCGTATCATCACCCTTAGTCCCCAGTTCCATTCCCTTCAAATTAGAACAATTGTAGTGTTTTTGTGCTTTTTCAACTGTCTTTGAGGAGTTCACCACCTTACGTTTCGCGCCACGGAGCTCCACTTCGGTCACAATGCCTTTCCTCTCCATCTCAGGAAGATTGAATCCCAGTGCGTGTGCAATCAGTTGTGCAACACGGCGAACATCAAACCGCATGTACTCATATGTAGTGGGAGCGTAATTCACTGCTCCAACGATTGGACGACCTGTTGAATTTTCCACGGCACAAGTAACACCAAACGACGACAGAGGAACAGCTGCCACGTAGAGCACAAAGTCAGCATTATCAACACCATCACTGTGGTGCTCATCAGGTACAGTGAAATGTTTGCAATAACTCTCATCTTGAAACTGAGGAACCCTCAACTTTCCACTCCCACGACGAACAAACAGACGATCCTCGTGCAATTTCATAGCAGCGGGAATGATAATGTCCTCAAATTTCTTCATAGTATCCACACCAAGGACATCCTCCTTATCTCGACATTTATAGAGCTCACCATCATACTTCTTGATTTCCTTGTTCTCCTCATTACAGTACCTCGATTTGTTCTTCAAATCCCTCGTTGACACCTCAATGCGGATCAGCTCCCATCCTTCGTTCTCCTGTGTGGCGACGGTGTACGCCTGCACACCACTCTGTCCCTTGCGGGGCAACTCCCGCACAACACCAGTCGACTGCACGC
>NW_021639993.1:7981-8470 GCF_002087225.1 Trypanosoma theileri | reverse complement strand
CGTTCTGCATATTGTTAATTTGAGCTTGATTCACAACCCCTGGATATTGTGACAGCGCATTGGTGTTTGCATTCTCTTCTCCACTTGGTGAGGTCGTACCTGCAGCGGCAGCAGCTTGAGTTTCTTTGGTCGGTGTGGAAGCATTATCAGCAGCGCCAATATCCCTTCTTCTGCGTGAACCATTCATGGAATTAGTAGTGGAGGAAGTTGATGCCGGTGCGTGGTCAGCAGTGGCTTCTTTATTTTCCTGATCTTTCTGCAGAGATGTGTCCNATGGACAATCTGCTTCTGCCATCCGGTGTGATGGTGCACACCTCATCGTACTTGGGGCACTTGATCTTACCACCCCTTTGGAACGCAGAGGATTCGACATCGATTGAGGTACCTTCGGGACATTCCTTAAATGTGTCGCTACCCTTGTACTGCACCTCGACTGCACGTCTGCCTTCATCACACGACACCCGCGCACACACACCGGACAGGCTCTCA
>NW_021639993.1:6302-6666 GCF_002087225.1 Trypanosoma theileri | reverse complement strand
ACCAGAAGGAACACTACAGGACCACAAGGAGAAGGAAACATGCAGAAATACAAGCACTGCCAGCAACCATGTCACTCACAGTGCTGGTGCCACCATCGCACTCACCCTAGTCCCACCCACGCAGAGAGAAGAGAAATGAGAAGTCGTATGCAGCACACTGAACAAATACGGAATGCAGCCTCACAGAGGCATAAAACCACATTTCTTACCACACTCCACGTAGAGATGTTTCAGAACGTATAAAAGGTGAAACACATGTAAAATAAGCAAGACCATACCCATTATTTAGTTATTATCCAGAGTCCAAAATTCATTTTTTTTCCAATGTATTAGAACAAAAGAAACACACTGCAATAATGCGGCA
>NW_021639993.1:4464-5495 GCF_002087225.1 Trypanosoma theileri | reverse complement strand
AACAACAGCAGGAGAAGCAGCGGCATCACGTACAGTGACTGGCGCACTGTGGCGGGTGTGCGGGCACTCAATTTGTTAACTTGCTGTGGCATATATGAAGGCTGTCTACAGTAGAGAAAGAAACAAGGAGCAAAGAAGGGAAGAGAGAGAAAAAAGAGTGAGGAGCGCAGTACATAATAGCCACCAACCGCCACATACCATTCATGCACTCACTGCCTGCAGCAACCATGTCATTCACAGTGCTGGTGCCACCATCCCACCCACCGTAGTCCCACCTACGCAGAGAGAAGAGAAATGAGAAGTCGTATGCAGCACACTGAACAAATACGGAATGCAGCCTCCCACAGGCATAAAACCACATTTCTTACCACACTCCACGTAGAGATGTTTCACAAGGTATAAAAGGTGAAACACATGTAAAATAAGCAAGACCATACCCATTATTTAGTTATTACCCAGAGTCCAAAATTCCTTTTTTTTCTGCTTTCTCACACAGAAATGAATCTCAGTATAAAGAACTAAAGTGAAAATGAAACTTACGAAAACAGTGCAGCCCCAATTCCCGTGGAACATAAAAAACTCGTTCCATTACTTTCAGCAAATAAAATTAAATAGTCTTTTTTTCCAATGTATTAGAAGAAAAGAAACACACTGCAATAATGCGGCATGCAATATAATTGTTTTGAAAAGAAAAAGATACCATTAATAGAATCATGCTCATCTGCCTGGTATCGCAGAAATATGCAACAAGAGACTGTGTTGTACTATCAAACGGCCCATGGACAGCTTGCCTATCCTCATTGCGGCAGAAACAGCTTCCATTAGGATACTGACTGCTGTATTGGTGTCCCCTGTTGTGCTTGAAGAAGTGTTTCACAGAAGACCCATCAGAGTGAAGGTCATAGCAAGAGGCACAAGAGCAGAGAGAGCAGCAGCCCTGCGTGTGCTGTCGGGTTCAACATTCATGGACAATCTGCTTCTGCCATCCGGTGTGATGGTGCACACCTCATCGTACTTGGGGCACTTGATCT
>NW_021639993.1:2528-2949 GCF_002087225.1 Trypanosoma theileri | reverse complement strand
TTGCTGTGGCATATAATGAAGGCTGTCTACAGTAGAGAAAGAAACAAGAAGCAAAGAAGGGAAGAGAGAAAAAAGAGTGAGGAGCGCAGTACACAGCAGGGCAATGGCAGTCCCGCACATGCCAATCCAAATCAAATGGTACCACTGTTGTGGCAAAGAAACACAGTCCATTATGCAGTGGCAAAATATTCATTTCCCTTTATTTGATTTATGGTTTGAGGTATAAATCCAAAGTTATCAAGTAAGCGGTATCATAAAGATGAGCTGAACCAGATGAAGCAGCTAGACAAGTCAGGAAGTACTTTTCTCTAGGGTGGAATAATCCTCCCAACACATCCCCAGAATCAGAAAAATATTATAGTGTTTCCATCCTAGTTACTATGACATCTGCCTAGGACGCTTATATTTTACATCGAAGTCC
>NW_021639993.1:0-722 GCF_002087225.1 Trypanosoma theileri | reverse complement strand
CCGTACAACACCAGTCGACTGCACGCCGCCGTCCTTCTGCGCAACACACACACTGGCGCAGCACAGAAACAACAGCAGGAGAAGCAGCGGCATCAGGTACAGTGATTGGCACACTGTGGCGGGTGTGCGGGCACTCAATTTGTTAGCTTGCTGTGGCATATAATGAATGCTTTCTACAGTAGAGAAAGAAACAAGGGGCAAACAAGGATTGTGTGGAAGAGAGAAAAAAGAGTGAGGAGCGCAGTACAGAGCAGGGCAAGAGCAGTCCCGCAGAACGACTGGGTAGAAATGTGTCTTTTGTGGGTTTTGATTGGTTGGAATGGCTGATGTTGGTGTGTACTTAACATCTCACGAGCGTATTNGCACGATTATTTTGCCTTTATGGGGTTGTACACGCAGTCGCTCCTCGTGCAGTTTGATGGCAGCGGGAATGATATTCTTAATGTATTCCCTGTGCCTTTCATCGTTGAGGACCTCCGCTTCTTCACATTTGGCCTTTTTACCATCAAAATCAATGACCTCCTGACCAGCTTTCGTACAGTACTTCGATTCGTCCTCCAAGTCCCTCGTGAACGCCTCAATGCGGATTAGTTTCCATCCTCCATTCTCATTCTTCTCCTGTGTGGCGACGGTGTACGCCTGCACACCACTCTGTCCCTTGCGGGGCAACTCCCGTACAACACCAGTCGACTGCACGCCGCCGTCCTTCTGCGCAACACACA
>NW_021639992.1:0-10644 GCF_002087225.1 Trypanosoma theileri | reverse complement strand
GAACTGCTGATACTGCTGCTGCTGTCTGCATCACCCTTCTTGTTGTTTGTGAGTTCAGGAGGAAGTGTTGTTGTTGTTGTTGTTGTGGTGGTGGTGGTGGTTGATTCCTCATTATTGTTTGTATTGGGAGAGTCAGTGTTCGTGTTAGCTGAGTTATTGGTATCACTGTTATTCTCCGTAGCTGAAGTAGTGGGAGATGCAGAAGAAGGTTCTTTTACCGGAGCCTCTTGGGGTTCTGTGTTGTTCCTCTCTGCATCGTTTGTACCATTCTGCACCTGAGAACTCTGTGAAATTTCAGGTGACTGTTCCTGAACCGTGTTTTGGGAGATGTGTGTACTGTCAGAGTTCACTGTATTTATTTGATTGGCAGGTGGTTCTTGGACGCTATCGTTATTTGTCGATTCACTGTTTGGTTTCGTTTCCTTGCTTGGCGGGCTCTCTACCTTTTCCCCTTTCTCTGCATTCTCAAGTTCAACTCTGCCTACTGAAACTGTTGAAGAAGAGGAGGAAGATGAAGCAGAGGCATCCGCACGGTTATTTTCTCCAGTTAGCACTGAGTTAGAAGATGGAGGTTGAGAAGAATGGAGATTATCTCCTCCTGATTGTGGTGCTTGATGATCAGTTTGAAGAGTACGTTGACCCCCACCACCCAGAGGAGTTGCTTCTTCAGCCATTGTTCCTAATTCAGGACCATCACCTTTATCCTCCGTCTCTCTTTCACCATCTCTATGTGTAGGATCACCAATTGTTTCTTGTAAACCCAGTCTCTGTAATTCTGCTTGTGTTTTCTCAAGCGGAACACCAGGTTGACCACCTCCTTTAGCACCACCACCCAGAGGGAGGTCAACGCTCTCTTCAGATTCAGGATCATCAGCCAACACTAGACTGCAGGAAAAGCAAAATAAAAGAACCAAAATACACGACACACGGGGCATCATCATCATCATCATCATCATAACGGCCATTATCACTCTTCGTCTTGTTGTTCTCGTCACTTGAACTCAAAAGGTCTAATGCTTGGAGTGTTGAAAACAAAAACGAAGAAGTAGAGAGAAAAGAGAGACACTAAGTCAGTGCATTTTGGGCAAAAATACTCATAGTGAAAAATAAAGAGAAAAGCATCAAATAAACAGTAAAGCAAGAAAAAGAAATATCACGCTTGTATGATAATATATATCCATTAATAGAACACCCCACAATACCCAAATAAGAGAGAGCCTCCACGAACACACACAATACCCCAGAGCTCTAGTTTATATATTAAATTGTTGTACATAACATGTGCACGTAGAAAAAAAGGATGCCGTCAATGAGCAGAACAGCCCAGTTTACTCCACTCACACAACGGAAAAGGCAAGTAATGGAATTAAAACAACCAACACACAAAAGCAAAAGAAAAGAAATTCGAATTAAAAGAGAAAGCTGGTAAACAGATTATTAATTTATTCACCCATGGGGTATATAAGCAATTATGTTGATGTTAGTTTAACCATTATTATTAGTTCTCCTCAGATGAGTCCCACTGTTCAGTACACGGTAGCAGAGAACAACACAGCAACAATCAACAGCGGTGCTGCAGTGCGCATCCACACAGAACTGACACTGCTGTCAGCATTGGCCTTGTTCTGTACAGTGGAAGCAATGCTGTTGCTGATCTCTGCATTGGGTACAGGAACAGATGATAAAGTGGTGGTTGGTGCTTCGGTGTTAATGTTGGTGGTGGTGGCTGCAGAAGCATCGTCATTTCCTTCAGAGACCGCGGTGGCAGAAGGAAATGTTGTTGTTGTTGTGGCGGTGGTGGTGGTCGATTCCTTATTATTAGGTGAATTGACACTGTTTGAGTCCCTGTTTACAGAGTTGTTGTTCTCTGTTGTACTTGCAGCTGGAGTGGTTTGGTTGGCTTCACCTTCCGCGTTAGTTGCACTGCTGCCGCTGCTTCCAGCTTGGTTGTCCCCTGCAGCCTCAGCCTCAGTTCTCTCGGCAGGTACAAGTGCAGGTGCAGGAGAAACAGCAGCAGCAGGAGAATGGCCAGAATTAGTACCAACACCGGGAAGGTTACTATCAGAAGCAGCAGTACCAGATGCATGAGAAATAGCATTACTTTGGTGAGCTGACTCCGACACACCATCCTGACCACGTGCTAACTCAACTGTTCTTTGCTCACTTTGTCCTGCCATTGTTCCACCAGTCCCTCCAAGTTGCTGATTTTGTTCTTGTTGTGTCTGATCCACTGGCTCACCGGTCCTCCCAACATCCTTTACTTTTGCCTCAGGCCCAGGAAGCACAACTTCGTTCTCCCTCAACTGATTCTCCCTCCCTTCCTCTCCACTATCCACAGAAGTTAAACGAGAACCTTTGACACTCTCAAAACCAAAGCCGCCAGGAATTTCTTGACGCCCCAACGAATCGTTTCCTTGACCACTAGTATGTTGGGCCACAATATTTGTTTCGCCTGGCTTGGCTAAATTTGAGGACTGACGATTATCATCTCCAACTGGTATGAAACCCACAATTCGAGCCTCAGTGGCGATCACATCAGTAAAAAAAGCCATCTCCGCTTTTGGTTGTCCACCATTAGTAGTAGTAGCAGCAGCAGCCGCCATGGTATACCCGCAGGCGCAGCACAGCACAACGGCCAACACACACATCACACGGCTCATCATCATCATCATAAGAGAGGCAAGGATTCGTTGCACGTAAAAACACTGATCTAGAAAGAAAGACAATCAAAAAGCAAAAAAAAGAAAGTAATTGAAATATCAAACATGTTACGACACACAAATCGATTACCACTATGGAAACTCACATCGTGAAAGTAAAACCTACCAGTTAAAGAATGCAATACAGCGCAATAACCTCAGTAAGAGTAAAAACAAAAAAAAGCCCACACTCACAAACTTCATAACAAATGCTCAACGAGCCAGCAAAATCATCAAGCAAATAAACAGATATTAACCATTAGCCCAATTTATCCAGTAAACACACAAATACACCAACTATGGGTGTAAGTCTATATGTGTCTATATACGCAATTATAAATATAAATTCACCTGTTATTATTACTTCCTTTTCCTTTCACTGCAAAAAGCAATTCATCATCATCATCACAGTGCAAGCCCAGGTGCACACAGAGAGAGAGTCTCCAAGAACACACACACACAATGGAGTAGCAATAATAATTATTATAGGATAAACACACAAAGAGAGCAAAAACACACAAAACACAGTAACATTAAGAAACAAAAAAAGAAAAGAGAAATTACCAACAGGTGGAAAGATTAGTTAGACTGTAGGGATGTATACAAAAGAAAAGAAAGGATGACCTGAGTCACACCATCACCACCATCACAATCAGCACACAAGAATACAGGCCAGTGTAACCACAATCAGTAGTGGTACACGCACCCACACAGAACTGCTGATACTGCTGCTGCTGTCTGCATCACCCTTTACATTTGGCATTATGTTGTTATTGCTGATTCCAGGGATAGTAGGAATTGTATTGGTGGTTGTAGGTGAAGTTGAGATTGATTCCTCGTGACTGTTGGTATTGAGAGTGACAGAGGTCGTGTTCGCTGTGGTATTCCCTTCTGCTGATGCAACGGCAGTATCGACACCATTTGTTGATTCATTCTCTGCCGTCGACACATTATCAGTGGTACTTTTGGGCTCTGTGCTCGTGTTATTTGGTGTGTTTGAATCATCAGTAGATAGACCAGATTGAGTTCTTTCGGCGGATTGCTGTTGTGAATCTCTAGTAGGATGTGGTTTTGAGTCAGCAGTGACATGGGAGTCAGTACTTGTTGTACCTGTGGCATTTGGTTCTGTATTGTGGTTATCTTGTTGTTGAGGACCGTGTGTGGTTTCCTTTATCGGTTCCTGATTACCCTTAGCTCCAATCACACCTGACTCACCTTTGTGTTCACTGTCGGAAGAATCTGTTTCCTTTTTCTGTGTGTTGCCTTCACTAGGCTGATTGCCACTGACACCTTTTACAGGAGAAACAGGAGATTGGAGAGTTTCCGGTTTACTCGCATTCACAATATTTGGACCTTCTAATGTGACACTCGTCTTTCTTTCCATCACGTTTTCCTTCCCATCCATCATGTTACCCTCCAAAACACCATTGTGAGCTTTAGTGAGACTGTTGGGTACGTTAGGACGATTCTCAATCGTATTGGCTGCAGGACGCATATCACGTTGACCAACAACAACTCCTGGCTGACTAATACCACCATTAAGTTGAGTTGAAAGAGACATATCATTAGAAGCGTGAGAAAAGGCAGGACCAGCAGGACCAGGGACAGCAGGTTTAACAGCAGGACCAGGATTATGTGGAGGAGGTAACGGCGCGTTGAACGTATTAAAGAGAACATTAGCACCAGGATTACCAACCATACCAGGAACACTAACAGGACCAACTCCGCCAGGAACACCACCAGGACAAGGCACACCAGGATTAGGACAAGCGCCATTAGGAATAACAGAAGAAGGCTGACGCATTTGGTGGGGACCAGGAGGAATAAAAGGAGGTTTACCGACACCAGCAACAGGAGGCCAACCACCATGTTGGGGATCTAAAGGATTAGGACCACCAGCAACACCTCCGGCAAATGCAGCTCCACCAGGGACACCTGGAGCACCAGGATTAATATTATGATGACTAGCCATCACGCATCCACAGAAGCAGTACAGTATGAGAGCCAGTAAGCACAGCAAGTGACCCATCATCTTCTTCATAGCCATAATAATGGTAGTGGGTTTCGCTTGAAAACTCTCAACTAAAAAAAAACAACATGACAAATTAACAAAAACAAATAGAATCGAAAAACACAACCGTGTACAAGTAGTGAAGCACAGACGAACGTCAACATAGTACAAACTAAAAAATCAGAAACATAGCACTACAGAAATTTAACTCAGTAAAGGTAGAAGCAATAGGACATCCATATCATCATCGACCCCGGCAGTAAAGCATCGAATGCCCCAGCAAACCATAAGCAAACAAAAGATATTAACTATTAGCCCAATTTACCCAGTAAACATAGAAATATAACAACTATGGGTTTAAGGCCACATGTGTGTATATACGCAATTATGAATAAAAATTCATCTGTTATTATTATTATTTCCTTTTTCCTCATTGCAAAAAGCAATTCATCATCATTATCACAGTGCAAGCCCAGGTGCACACGCACAGAGAGAGAGTCTCCAAGAACACACACACACAATGGAGTAGCAATAATAATTATTATAGGATAAACACAGAGAGAGTAAAAACACACAAAACAGATTAACATTAAGAAACAAAAAAAAGAGAACTCCCAACAGGTGAAAGATTAGTTAGATTGTAGGGATACATGCAAAAAAAGAAGAAAAGAAAACAAAGGATGATCTGAGTCACACCACTACCACCATTATTACAATCAGCACAGAAGAATACAGGACAGTGTAACCACAATCAGTAGTGGTACACGCACCCACACAGAACTGCTGATACTGCTGCTGCTGTCTCCATCACCCTTTTTGCTGTTTGTGAGTTCAGGAGGAAGTGTTGTTAATGTGGTAGTGTTATCTGTATTACTTTCAACACCTTCTTGGTTGTTTGTGGACTCCCTCTCTGTAGATGCAGTGCCGTTCTCTGTCAGTGTAGTTTCAGATTCACCAGCATTACCTGTATCAGGTTTGTTGGAAGAAGAAGAAGAAGGTTGTGTTGCTTTATTTCTCTGGTTAGCTGCAGTTTCTCCTGTTATGTTGTTTCCGCTGTTTCCAGTTTGACCGTCAGCAGCAGCCACACTACTCCCATCAGCAGGAGAAGCAGGAGTAGGAATAGCAGGTTCAGGACCACCAGGTGTTGGATTATTATGTGTAGGAGGAGAAGGATGAGAAACTGCACTGGATGAACTAGAACCTGAACTCCCACCAGAAGAACCACCAGAACTTTCATCCACTTGACCAGACTCAATAACACTACCAGGTTCCACTCTACCACTATTAAGAGTGTTATCTGTATTTGTTTCCGTAGAAAGTTCAGAAACAAGTTTAGTTGGCTCTTCAGGAGCATCAGAAGAACGAGAAGAAAGCTGTTTAGCTCGTTCATCAGGAGAAGACTCTGAAGAACCAAGAGAAACTTCAGGTACCTTTACTCCAGTGGCACCTAATGGTTTGCTTAAATTTGCACCTCTGTGTTGTTTGACAAGATGACTTGCTTGTGATATCTCAAGTTCTGAGTCAGCCTGATCCGGTTCTTGACGTCTTTTCACTTCTTCTTCATTTTCAACTTTCTTCTGTTTAAGGTCCTCACCACCAGATCTGTGAGGATCAATGGTTGTACGACAACCATGAGAATCCGAATTATCACAAGGTGGAGACTCAGCAACATCTTCATCATACACAATCCAACTGCCTTGTTCACCAACATCCTCCGCAGAAATAGCACGACGAACAAGAGAAGGAACACCAACAGTGGAAGTTTTAGTAAGGGCATCAGAAGCTTTAGGACTATCAGCCCATACTAACCCACAAGCACAACAGAGTGCAAGAGTTAGTAAACAGAGCAGATAACACCTCACCATTACAGCCTTTGTCATTGTTGTGGTGTACTTCAATAAACTACAAGAAAGAAGAAGGAAGAGAAGAAAAAAAAGAGACACACATAGTGAGTGAATGCAGGGCACAAATACACACAGTGGGATAGAGAGAGAAGCAGTAACTACAGTAAAGCAACAAGAAGGAATAGCATTCTTTTCTGATAATATGTACCCCACAATAGAAAAGAAAAAAAAAGATAACACCACAATACCCAAATAAGAGAGAGAGCCAAACACACACACAATACCCCATGGCTCTAGTTTATGTATTAAATTACTGTAAACACACACATCTGTGTACTAGCAAGAGATGTATACCGTCAGTGAGCAGAACAGCCCAGTTTTCTGAACACACACAACGGAAAAAGCAAATAATGGAATTAATAAGAAAAAGAACACACACACAAAAGAAAAGAAATTCGAATTGAAAGGGAAGGCTGGTAAACAGATTATTAATTTATTCACCCATGGGGGATGTACGCAATTATGATTATGTTAGTTTAACCATTATTTTCCCCTTAGATGAGTCCCACAGTTTAGTACATGGTAACGGAGAACAACACAGCCACAATCAGCAGCGGTGCTGCAGTGCGCATCCACACAGGACTGACACTGCTGTCAACATTAGTCTTCTGCTGTACAATGGGGGCAATGCTGCTGATCTCTGTGTTGGGTGCAGGAACAGGAGATGGAGTGGTGGTTGGTGCTTCTGTGGTAGTGTTCTCATTGCTCGGCGGAGTAGTTGTATTGGTACCGTGTAGGGTGTTTGTGACAGTAGTACCTGTGGCTGAATTATATTCTTCATTTTGTTGTTGTGTTGTAGTCGCAGCCGCCTCCATAGGAGGATGGTTACTGGAATTATCATCATTGCGTGGACTATTTTCTCCGTTATTTTCAGACTGAGATTGTAGGCTGCTTTGGCTGGAATTATGGTTTTCAGATGAGTCCGCAGTTGTATTCGTACGTCCAGCTGTTTGTGCGTGAGGTTCATTTTGTTGTGTGCGTTTTAAGGCGGCAGCATCTGTAGGTGTTTGTTCTATAGCCTTATCAGAAGGTCTCTCTTCTATAACTACAGTAGACAAAGGTAAGGGGTCAGGCATTTCCTGCGGCGGAGCCAGTGCGTTCTCCTCAGTCATCCCCTTCTTGAGCTCAGAAGCTTGTTCATCACTTTGGTTCCTCAAGTCTCCATCGGTTCCTTCCAACTGATGCGTCTCTGTTTGTAGTTGATGAGGATCCTGAAGGGACGTTGAAACCGTTTCCATCTCCAGCTTCTCCTTCTGCTTCTTCTTCTCTTGATTCCTGTCCCACTCAACTTGAAGAAGAGCAGAGTCATAACTTCCCAAAAACGCCATCACCGCCTTTGGTTGTCCATTAGTAGTAGTAGTTGTTGTTGTCGCTGCTCTTGCGTTACGCTGGCTGCAGAGGTCTGCGTACTTCCCACATGCAGACACACGGCTGCCCGCATCGCATGTGAGCCACTCGCTCTCAGCAGCGGGGCGTACACGCAGCGCACCGCCGGCCCCGCACGACACCTCCACAGCCCCACGGGATACACCACGGCCACTGGGACTGTCATTATCAACAGCAGCAGCAGCCGCCATGGTATACCCGCAGGTGCAGCACAGCACAACGGCCAACACACACATCACACGGCACATTATCATCATCATGAGATAGACAATAGTTTGGTTCACGTTAAAACACTGACCTAGAAAGAAAGAGAATAAAAAAGTAAAGAAAAGAAAATAAATGAAGTATCAAACACGTTAGGACACACAAACATCGATTACCACTATGGAAACTCACATCGTGAAAGAAAAACCTACCAGTTAAAGAATGAAATACAGCGAAAAAACCGTAGTAAGAGTAAAAACAAAAAAAAAAGCCCACACTCAGAAATAACTCAAAAAAGGTTGAACCACCCAGCAAAATCATAAGCAAATAAACAGAGATTAACCATTAGCCCAACTTACCCCAGTAAACACAGAAATAATCACCAACTATGGGTGTAAGTCTATATGTGTGTATACGCAATTATAAATATAACTTCATCTGTTATTATTATTATTTCGTTTCTTTTCCCACTACAAAAAACAATTCATCATCATTATCACAGTGCAAGCCCAGGTGCACGCACACAGAGAGAGTCTCCAAGAACACACACACACAATGGAGTAGCAATAATAACAATTATAGGATAAACATAGAGAGCAAAAACACATTAACATTAAGAAACAAAAAAGAAGATATTCCCAACAGGTGAAAAGATTAGTTAGACTGTAGGGATAAATGCAAAAAAAAGAAAAGAAAACAAAGGATGACCTGAGTCACACCATACCACCATTACAATCAGCACACAAGAATACAGGCCAGTGTAACCACAATCAGTAGTGGCACACGCACCCACACAGAACTGCTGATACTGCTGCTGCTGTCTGCATCACCCTTCTTGTTATTTGCGAGTTCAGGAGGAAGTGTTGTGGAGTTTGTTGTGGTTGATTCTGTATTTTCTGCATCACTTTCTTGGGTGCCTGTTGATCCAGTTCCTGCAGATGGAGTATTATTCTTAGTCGCCATAGCATCAGAAACATCGGAACTCCCTGTGGCTGAAGTGGGAGGAGATGGTTGTGGTGCTCCACTTCCACCTTCAGCTGTAGGCACATCAACACGCTCCTCAGCCGTAGGAGATGTAGAAGTAACTGGTCCATCAGGAGCTTGTGCAGGAGGAAGAGAATGTTCACTATCTTGTCTTGGAGTTTGAACGGAGTCTCCACGACCAGGTTGATTTTCTGCGGGCTTATGAGGCCCTTCTCTTCTCTTTGGATCCATGTTAGACATCTCTTTTTCTTGCATCGCTTCTTTCTCTTTACGTGGAAGTTCCCCAGAAGAATCTGTCAGTGTTTGACTATCTCTTCCAAGTGTACCCCTATCTACAGTGGATGGTTGGCCGTGACCACCTAGACCATTATTCCCTCCACCACCTTGAGATTCTGTAAGAGAAACGGTAGAAGGATCAAGAGAACCAAGAGAACCAGTCCCAGATGAAGTACCACTAACACTAGGAAGCTTAACACCAAGATGTTTATCTCCCTTACTGAGATCACCTTGAAGACCAGCAACAGCATTAGCAGGTGGTTCTCCTTTAACAAGAAGGCCTGCTTGTGGTTGAGAAACACCAGGAGGAGCAGGAGGACGAACAGAAGGACATGTGGTACTGGAAGAACCAACAGCATCACCACCACAAGGAGACTCTTCATTAGTGAGTAAAGTAGATTCCTGTACCTCCACAGGTGATCGCGCCTCTTCTGCCAAAGTACTCTCTGCTAATGCTTTTGCTTCTTCACTTTTCTTCTCTTTCGCCGATCCACTATAATTGATCTCGGGATAAAAACTTCCCAAAAACGACATCGCCGCCTTTGGGTGTCCATTAGTATTAGCAGTAGTAGCAGCAGCTGTCATGGTATACCCGCAAGCACAGCACAGCACAACGGCCAACACACACATCACACGGCGCATCATCATCATCATGAGAGACACAATAGTTTGGATTGCGTAAAAACACTGACCTAGAAAGAAAGAGAATAAAAAAGTAAAGAAAAGAAAATAACTGAAGTATCAAACATGTTAGCACACACAAATCGATTACCACTATGGAAACTTACATCGTGAAAGTAAAACCTACCAGTTAAAGAATGCAATACAGCGTAATAACCTCAGTAACAGTAAAAACAAAAAAAGAAGCCCACCATCATCATTGCCGCAGGAGAAAAAGCAAAAAAAAAAACAGCAAAACCACAAGCAAAGAAAAAGATATTAACTATTAGCCCAATTTGCCCAGTAAACACAGAAATATACACCAACTATGGGTGTAAGTCTATATGTGTGTATATACGCAATCATAAATATAAATTCATCTGTTATTATTATTTCCTTTTCCCTATCACTGCAAAAAGCAGTTCATCATCATCATCACAGTGCAAGCCCAGGTGCACACACACACAGAGAGAGTCTCCAAGAACACACACACACACAATGGAGTAGCAATAATAATAAT
>NW_021639856.1:565290-565556 GCF_002087225.1 Trypanosoma theileri | reverse complement strand
ACAACACCCCTGCCACCCACATTATTGCGGAGGAAATCATTTAGTTTAGGTGTCTCCGGGATATTCAATCCATCTAACAGTATTTCCCTGACTCTGCTGTTCAATGTCCACCTTGGTTGAGGTACAACTTCCACTCTTGCACGTACCGCTGGGGGTTGATCAGGATCATTTTCTCCTTCTCTTCTTGACACCACCTCACCATGCGTGTGTTCCACGCTTGCTAATTCTTCCTCTTCATTCATCGCATGGACATTCTTTCTTTTTCT
>NW_021639856.1:551088-564139 GCF_002087225.1 Trypanosoma theileri | reverse complement strand
AATAGAAAAGGGTATTCTTTTTCTTTTTTTTCCCTCGTATTCCTTGCAATCATATCCATCATGTTCCCAAGGTCCACCACCAAAGAGGAACACCCAATAACAAAAATAAATGCTCACCCACCCACTCCAAACACACACCAACAACATTGTCAATCAAGTAGCCCAATTATCCAATAACGACAGAACACATTAACACAGCATTGGAGTTCCTTACACTAACGTCTCTTTAAAGGCATCAAAGGGAAACAGCCAACAATACACAACCAAATTCTTGAGTGGACACCGACCCTCTGAACAAAATCCATCAGAGTCGTTGACTTTGAAGAACTTGAACAACATTGGAGATATTGATTTTTTGCTTTTTTAATGTATTATACCTCTTCAAACGATGTAATAAGAATAACTACAAACTGTTTCATCTACAAGAAGAAATAAGAGAAACCAAAGAAAAATATATATATATATATATATATATATATATATGTAAGCCACTACCATAACACACTAACAACAACAAAAATTGCACGGGTTCTCAGGGAAACATCAGAGAACCATTGGGTACTGCTCGAGAAGAAAACAAAAGCATAGAGAGAGTTAAATACATACATACGTACATATATATTTATATTTGTATATATATATATATATAATTACGTATGTATAATTACAATGACATTTTGGATTCTTTATCGTCACTACGGCCAATTAAAAAACCTCGTTATATCCTCCACAAATACGGTTGAGGTTGTTCCAACATATGGAAAAACTCTTTGATGTTAAACAATAATAATACGTTCGGTTACAATTTTTACCGAAAAAAAAAACTTTAGCCAGATAAAAAAATACGTGAAACATAAAATGCCTTACAAGAAAAAATATAAAAAAAAAACCACTCTTCCAACTGTTCAGGGTCTTTTTTTTTCTATCGGTCTTCAGAGGAAAACAAAAACCTCAAATATGCAAGAGATCAGTATTGTACGTTAATATGGGGCACTGCTTTAACATCATTTGTGCGTATTCTTGCACTTTCTTGATCATTTCATCGTCCCTCACCCACACATCAACAGGAATGATACCATTGAAAGGTTCATCGAATGAACCCGGACCAGCATTATCCGTGTTCCACTTGTTAAAAGCATATATTCGCATCGCCTTTAACTCGAACGCGCGACGAAACCATAATGCGGTGGGCGTCATTGTGAAACGAGCAGCACGTAAGTTTAAATTGGAAATATGCACAAATGTTCCATAATTCGTAACATATTTTTTAAATCCAAGTAGGCGACGACGCACATCGTAGTCAATATCCTCAACATAAGATGGGTAAAAGTTTTCGTCAAAGAATCCTACACTGCTAATCGCCAATCGTGTCAATATGACGGACGTAAAGCAACTTTCCTTTAAATTCATACAAAAAAGTCCGTAATGTTCGGAGAATGCATTTGCCCGTTCCTTTGCGGGTGCGTAGCGTATTCTGTCTGGCAGCAGAGCTGATGTTGAGAGACTACTGTTTCCGTGTGGTGAGCGTAGCACTTTGGCCCGCCTCCCGGCCGGTGCGTGTCCACTCGGTTCACGTTGCACCTCCGCTTCCAGCTGGTCGATGCGAGCGGCGTCTTTCTGTGTGCGTGTGTGCACTTCTTGCAGCAGTCGCGGCAGCAGATCTGGCGAGAAGGTCACGTCGCTGTTTGTGATGAACACAAACGGCACTTCCTCGCGCGGGCGGGAGAGGGCGAGGCGGAGGCCCACGTTGACCGCCCCGCTGTACCCAATGTTCTCCGCGTGGTGCCGCACCACCAGCCGGCCGCTCCAGCCGTACGCGTCGAGCAGCGACTGCAGGAACGCCGACAGCTGCGGCTCCTCCCCGTTCTGCACCAGCACCAGTAGCCGCACCGGCACGGTGATGTTGCACATGAGCTCGCGGAAGTCCGGCAGGTCGAGCATGAGCGGCACCACCATCATCGGCAGCACGCCGGGGCCGCTGTTGTTCCCAACCCAACGCGACTCCGCGTCCACCAGCAGACGTTCACCGACACAGCGAAGGTAGTGGTTGGGTCTCACGGAAGGCGGGGGCTCACTGAGAGGTCGGCTCGTCAAATCACTCTCTACAACAGTGATTTGAAGTAAGAGTACCAACAGTAGCATTAACAAGAGAATCCCAAACACAATAATAATAGTTAAGGACTTCTTCAGCGGAAAAAGCATGATTTGCGTCCCAAGAAGAGAGACGGATATTTTTCGCTTCATATTCTTATAGTAATGATATAGGAAGCAAGAAATTCTTTAGATAACGTTTTGAAGAAAAAACAAAACGTACAGAAGGGAGAAACGATCCACTAAATACAGAGCAATGGGTGTGCAGAGGGACTACTACAGGTAATACGTTTCGGACATACAGTAAAAGAACAACCATCAATATCAGCACTGTATTCATATCAAGAAATATTTAGTCACCTGCCAACGAAAACTACCATTCCACCCCACCCCCTAAAAAAAAAAAAAAAAATCTTTTTCTGCAAAATGAATAAGAAAAAAAAACAGCATAAACTCAATAACAAGATAAGAATAGTCGAATACGTTAGTTTCTTTTTTTTTTTTTTTTTTTTTACCTGCATTTTTTTTTTTTTTTTTTGAAGAGACAGATGAAAAGGAAGAATAAAAACATTCTGCGTTCTCTGCATTAGTTTTATTAATGGATATCTAAAAAAAAAAAAAACTACCTCTAACAGCAAATCCGAGATGACTAATCAATGTGCCTAACTATTTAGTGGTGACGAAAAGAAGGTGTTCAAAGTGCCCTTTTAAAATGCTTCTCATGCGAGGGCGGGGAAGATGAAGATAACATATAATTTTTGAAAGTTACATTTTTACATGAAAACCATGTAGGCATAATTGAGAAAAGATAATATTGTGTATTTTCTTACCCAACACCTTGAAGTAGATCAAACCCTTCCGAAATATTTCAAAAAGGATAAAGACTCAGCAAATAACGATTCAAAAAGAAAATTTCGTAACCAGTGACCCTACGTAAAAATAAAAAATCTTACACCTCAATCTTGCTTCTTAAAGCGGAGTTGCGGACACTCACAGCAGTACCATAGTAAGAAGTTGTAGTCGAAAAGAATCATATTATCCTCATAACACCGAGCTGGCTATATCATTTTTAAAGAAAAACTTCAGTGGTGGTTGGAACGTTAAACGCTCTCCTTTTTTGACACATCTTGCTGTCTGTAACACCCAATATGTCGCATCTGAAGACCTCCTTTGAAGGCCTTGTTTAACATATAAAAGCGAATTCTTCTTTAAAAGAGTACGGGTACCTTCTGCAGTTGATCTCTGCAATGTAAGATTTCCTTTATTAATCCCTTCCGTAACAGCAACATCCACCATGGGAATTACTGCTAATATGGGCCCATCTCTTTGCACACACATCCCATCTTTTGACAAACGAAATGAATGAAAAAGTGTGTAATTAAGCATTAAACGAAATATATCAAGTGGTGGTGTAAGATTATGCTGTGAAAGCGAACGCAAAAATTCTGCCGTAGTAGAATCCTCTGTGTGATCCATGGGAACTTGTAAAACTTGTTGTATTTGCCACGTTGACCACATTGAGCATTTCCGGCAGGCATTGAAGGAGAAACAAAGTGAGAGAAAGAATACATCTAACAGGTGCTGTTTTTTCAAGGAAGTGAGAATAGCAAGACAAGTTTCTGGAGTTGGCATAAATCCCTCAATGTCATCATCGTGCACACTACCAACTGTCCAAACAGAAGTATCTGGTACAACTACCAATGGAAACGCAGAAGGAATATCTGAAGAAGTGCTAAGTGTCATGATCGGCGAACCATTGCAAGACTGCTGGCAGCAAAGGGATGAAGAAACACCTATTCCAAGAGTTTTAAGACATCTAACAAGTACTCTATTTTCTAGTGTAAATTCTAAAAGTTTATCAAATCTTCTAACTGGCGTTGTTTTCATTAAAAATTGTTCTTCACGAAAAGAAGGCGCTATAAAAAAAAAAAAAAAAAGGGTTCTCCAAGTATATAGCATAGATACTCTATTCAACCAAAAAACATAACTTATAGTCTATATATTATATTTATATATTAATATCATGATTTCTTTGTTTCTTTGCCTTTAATCGATTATTATTGTTGTCCGACAAAATCCAACGAAAGTCTTATACTTATACCCATGCCTTGGAGTTCCTGTAAGAGTAGTTTAAACGCATAGGGCACATTAACATGAGACACTGTATTCTTCGTATTACAATATGGACAGTATCCACAATATCCCAAAAACCCACATGACCGACATGTGTCAACAGTAAACAAATCCGAGCTAAGAAGTAGCCGTTCGTTCAAAAGATTTGACGCCCCATAACCTACCATACAGTCTCTCTCCATTTCACCAACACGGAGACCACCGCTTCTGGACCTACCTTCTGTTGGTTGCCTAGTTAACATTGAACGAGGCCCGGTAGCACGTGCGTGCATTTTATCTGTTACCATGTGTTTAAGACGTTGATAATATATGGGTCCGAAAAAAACATATGCTTGCATCATTTCACCTGTAATACCTGAGTAAAAAACATCCTTACCGTGATAATTGAAGCCATGCTTCAATAATTCGATCCCCATATCTTCTGCTTTATTACCACCAAACGCCGTACCGTCACCAAATATTCCTGTTAGAGCACTTACCTTTGAACTTACCAATTCTAATAATTTTCCAACTGTCATTCGACTTGGAAAACCATGGGGATTCATAATCATATCAGGGGTTATGCCTTTCTCATTAAAAGGCATATTAACACCATCCGTTATAAGCCCAACAACTCCCTTCTGACCATGTCTTGAAGAAAATTTATCCCCTGGCTCTGGAATACGAACTTCTCTTGTAACAACTTTAATTTTCTGCTCCACATCCATCGAACGCTCTGAATCCCCTGGTGGAGTTATTATCACATGGTCAACTACAGCAGGCTGAGGATACTTATACACTAACGGATTCGGCCTTGGATCAGATGATGTCACTGGAGTATACTTGTTTACCAAAATATCAAATTGACGAACAATCGCACCTTTACTGGCAATTCCATCACTGTTAAGTGCTTTACACTTTCCAAAATTAGAATCAGGTGGAAGGATAACATCATATTCTCCGTTTGGTAGGCGTTCCATGTCTACTTCGTGTTTTCTGAGAACAACACAACGACCATACCCACGGTCAAGGGCACAACGGTTGTATACCTGTGCATCCTCAATATCATATCCACTGTAGCTCATAACACATACCATTGCATTTATACCTGCACCTAATTTTTCGTAATTAGTTAGATTCATTGCTTTTGTTCGACAAAGTGGACGCTGTGGATAGGCACCTAACATAAGAACAGTGTCAGAGCGTATATACTGATTATAAGCAATAGTTCCCAACGCTTGTTTACCCATAGCAGATTGAAAAGTGTTTCGTGCAGATTGATTGTGATGTGGGTATGGAATAATACCTGCAACTACTCCCAAAAGAGAAAGCGGCTCAATTTCTAAATGTGTTGTGTATTTTTCAATATCTTTAGGATATACGGCAATAAGACAGTCATTAGCCTCATTAACATCAATAAATTCTACCAATCCTTCTGCTAAAAAATCATTAATTGTGCATTTCCCAGAAGATAAATGATCAAGGTGAGTCGAAGTAACTGCAGGTTTTGCATTATTAACAATAATGTACAACCTAACAATCCTACCACCATCACAACCTATTTGAACACTTTTTTGTCGATCATTTGTGGCGATAGAAACGTGAGGATGCAGACGCCCTGATCTTCGTAATGCACGTACACCACGACATAAGCGATTGGGGTAACGATGAATACCTATTAGTATTCCATTTAAGAAAACAGTATAATATGACAAGAATTCCATAGGGGTGATACAGTCTGCTTCCTCTACTCCAAGGTTGTGAGCGGCTGATCGTACAAATGAATCATCCATATCTAATGTCACTTGACTGAGATTTGCAAAATTTTTAACAAGACCACAACTTTCTCCCTCTGGTGTATCACATGGACAAACCATTCCCCATTGACTTGGTTGTAACGAACGTGGACCACTAATCTTTCGACTCTTTTCAAAAGAAGATGCTAAACGGGTCATCATACCAATACAAGCTATGTATGATAAACGCGAGAGAACCTGAGTGATGCCTTGACGACTCATATTAAATCGTTTTAACTCCCATCTACCGCTACTTATTGCAACACGCATTCCATTTTGAATAACTTCCATCTTACTTTCCATAAGTTGTTTCACATTAAACGGTTTAATAGTATCCTTCTTTGAAATTTGATGATCCATAGCTGTTTTCACCACACGATTAAACTGTTTTAAAAGATCCTCAAATAGTAAGCCCATAAGTGTTCCTGTTGTTTCAAAACGTTTATTACCGTAAAAATCACGCTCATCAAGCAAGGAAGAGTCCACACTAGCTTCAATCATACGTCTTACCATAAAACAAACATAAAGTGCCTTGTGGCGAAAATTCCAATCACGCTGAATTTCTCCTTCTCTTATATGGCACAATAATACGTTACCAAGAAATTCTGCGGCATTGTCTGCCTTTGATTTTTGTATATGTCTTTGTTGTGCATCATCAACTTCCCATGTAGTTTCTTTACGTCTTTCTCCAATAAATTGTAAGGCGTCATCTTGTGTTTTTACTCCTAAAGCTGCGGCTTGTTCAAAACAAGCAAATAATACACTTTGAAAGGCCGGTGTTGTTCCAATGTGTTGTGCAATTTGTTGGTCACTTTCCATTCCCAGAGCTTTTAGCATAATTACAATGGGAATATCCTCCTTGAAAGATCGGTGGACCATAACAATGCGTCCCTTCTTAAACATGACTGAACATTTTGAAATTGAATAATGCGTTTTACTTTGAACGTGAGCCACAATATTACCATTGTCATCTGCTTCAATAATAACACGATTTTTGCTTTGCTGTTCTTGCACCAAACACACCTTCTCTACACCTTTAATAACAAAATAACCACCAGGGTCAAGTGGGCACTCTCGCATTGCAATTAGTTCTTCACGACTTTTACCATATAAATTACATGAACTCGATTTTAGCATAATGGGAATTGTGCCTATTTTGATATCCGTCTCCACACAGGATCGTTTTGACCGATCACGGCTGGTGTACTCCACGTCCACAATCATGTCTCCACGATACGTAAGATCACGTGTACGGCACTCATGCGGGGAAACTGATTTTGGCAACTGTCCCTTTCCAATGATTTCGCGTGGCGGACACACACGTATATTAGTGTACCGAATAGAGAAATCAGGATCAATACTACTTTTAATTTCCCGATTAGATTCATTAAGAAGGATCCTTCTTAGCTCCACATTAATCAGATGATCAAATGATGCTATGTGGTGGTTTAACAAACCCTTCATGCTAATAAGTGCTGGGAGAATTGCCAACTTGCGTGCATTGTACGCATCATTATTCTCCACACAAGATGGAACGGACATACAGAGCCTTTTCTCTCTTTTTCTTTCGCTCTCTCTTTCTCTCACTCTCTCTCTTTCTTTTTATCGCTCTCTCTAACAAACACAGAAAGAGAAAAAGAAAAGAAAAGAAAAGAAAAAAAAAGAAGATTTTTAAAAAATGTAAAAGAACATATCATTCAAGAAAACCCATTTTCAGTATTAAAAAAGTACAACTAGAGAGGAAAAGAAAAAGGGAGATCCAATAAAAATGAGGATATAATAAAAACCAAAAAAAAAAAAAAAAATGATAGACACTACCCCAAGAGGTATTATTGCTGATGACCTGTAGTAACATAAAGGCGATATTCTTCCATAATTTGTGTAGCAGCTGCCTCAAAAGTAGTTACTGCATAGCCCGCAGAAGACACATCCATTACCGCCAAACTAAAGTCAGTTGCGTATCTTATGCGTGCAGGTAGAAAAGTCGGTTCAGCTGCAACTAAAATAGAGACCAAGAGAGATATGTACATATCGGCTGTCACATCTCTCATGCAATCTAACTTCTCCATTTCGCACAAAAGCAACTTCAACATAGTCTCCATAACACGCATAAGTGAGAGTACACTAAGTGAAAAACTCTGCAGTACATGCACCAGCTGAATTTCGTCTGAAAATTGTTTTTCAGTAAATTCTTGAAGCACTGGTGGAAGGAAATGCTGAAAACCATACACTTTCTTAAGTGTACGACAAGTATGATTAAATGCGACATTTTCCCGCTCCATCATGTTATCCCAGTGAGGAAGAAGCTTTCTGCTAATTGCTCCAGTCACAATGGTGTGGAAAGCTACTAAAATATCTTCTTTATCTTCTTCCATAAAAGAAGAACCACTCGTAGCAATATCTGTAGCTGTGGTTATAATTTGAAGAACCTTTGCAATAGTTAAATATTCATATCCTGATATACAGACATATGATAGTAACATAATCCCTACTTCCGTTTCCACATAAAGCAATGCAGTGTCTATTTGCTTCCGAATACTCAAGTTATCACTATTAGTCGTTGGTTTATATAAAACCACTTTCTCAAGAAAAGAACGAAGAATATTTTCATCACGTTTATACTGTTGAAGAAGTAAAACTTCTTCACATGTGTTGGGTGTTGATATTTGCCTCCAAAAATGTCGACTACCAAAACCACTCAGCCCAGAAATCGGAACAGAGAGAGCATCGGTGTTGATTAGAGATTTATCAACGAAAAGAACAGAAAATCTGTCATTTATAGCATACCTTTCCTTCCAAAATATGCCAACTTTGAGAGAAAATCCACCTGCACATAGCAGACTAACAGTACCTAAGAAAGACATTTCATGAGTACTGTCACTTTCACCAAAATTATTTCCACGAAAAGGAAACAAATCCACACGTGCAGTATCACCTGCAAACGTTGACATATCATCCAGACTTCGACCGTGTAACAAATGACGGCGTACAATACTTTGTGGTATTCGTCGAATGATACGCTGTTTTGAACCTCGCGTTTGTAAATAAAGTCCAGTAATATAGCGCTCTATTTCACGATTAGGAGGAATAACAAGTATATGTTCATTCCCCTCACATGAACCATTCTCAAAAAGTGTAAGAAGAGAACTCATGTGGTCTATCAACTCACGAAACAAAAATGAACGCTCCCTCAACTCATGAGAAGGAAATAGAGCTTCTTTTTCCATAACTTCAACACCATCTAAATACGTTGTTTTACTCTTTTCGTAATAGAATTAAAAAAAAAAAAAAGAAGAAAAAAAAAAAAAAAGTGGAGAGACATCAGTGCATTATAAAAATGATACAATCGAAGACACACCCACCACCCACCCAAACACAAACAAAACAATAAAAAAGCATTCTTCAAGGAACTCCAAAAATGATTTTAAAAAAAATTGTATCGGAGTGCATTATATTATTATTCGTTTTCTGATTTCTTTTTATGAGGCATTTAACCTCAGAAGTTTTCGTTTAAGCTTGTCTCTAAGAGTTTCCAGTTCGTCATTCTTTTGTTGTAACGAACACAGGGCTTCAAAGAGACATCTCTTTTTCCTACTGGAAGCTTCATCACTATCTCTGTTATCGGTTGTTTCAGTTCTATCATTATCATCATATTTACAATTGCAGTTGTCAGCATTACCGTCAGACTGACGTTGACGCCTACGAGAAACTGATGTCACTTCCGCTGTCTCTGTGATTATATGTTTTTTCACCGCTGCTTCGCCATCAGAGACTGTCACAATAGAGAAGAGTGCGCTGGAAGGATCAAGTGGGTGTTTTGCAAGACCAGCAATGGAACGCGAAGGAGAAAACGGATATGTTGATGGTGGAGAAACAGCATCTTTTGGGACGTAACAGACACTCAACAAACCGTCAGAGAGACGAGGGAACACTTCATTATGTGCTCTTCGTGTTGCGGTATTCCACCACAGCAAAACGCCATTTTCACTTGCAACAATAGCGTATTCTGGCCTAGCAACATCAAACCAAATAAATAAAATGGCTCCACTGTGACCACCCTCAAAGGATTTACGCACAACAACATTATCATCGCGTCTACTCAATGACGTCGGTAGACACGACTGGGATGCATTACCATACAGTGTTACGAAGAAAAGCGATCCAACCGCAGATCCCAAGATCAGAACATCATCATTGGGGGAAGTCTTAACCGATGTTAATGCATCGTCAACTGTTATAACTAGTTGTTGTTGACCTGTAAGAGCATCAAATATACGAGAAGTACGATCAGAAGAAGCCGTCACAACTAAATAACCAGTTTCCATAAAGACACAAGCATTAACTGACAATGTATGACCATTAAAAACAAAACGAGGTGCTGGAATCTTAACACCACGAGACACAAGTGCGGCAAAGAACCAAACCTTGCATACAGAATCTTCAGATGCAGTAACGATAAGTGACTGATCAGAAGAAATGGTAATGTCTGTCACACGTCGGGAGTGTGCTCTAACAAGGTTTATGAGCTCTCCAGAAAGTGTGTTCCATACATAAATATTGCCATTTATGGTTCCTCCAAAAATAAATACGCCGTCATGCGTACACAAAGAACATGTAATGATTTCCGATGTAAAGCTGCGCTGCAACGGCTGCTGAGTACTTGGAGAGAAGAATGACGTACAACCTTTTGACTGGTGCGCAACTATCATCCTTGACGATGAACAGTAGGTTACTGCATGACGCTCCAATTGGGAAGTTGAATACGCCCTGTAAACAGTCTTTGTACCAAGGTCGATAAGTTGTGACTTGCTATCGGAAGCGACAAACAGCATTGTGGTGGATTTGCCCTATCCTATAAAACAATATGACCGATTCAAAGATAAAAAAAAGAATAATCAGAGAAATACAATAAATTAACAAAAAAAAAAAAAAACCATTGACATGAAAGGAGACGTGATCATAGTAAAAAAAAAAAAAAAAAAAAAAATTATTTTTCTGATAGCAGAGGTCATACAATTACCCATTTCATTTTTGATCATGTTTCGTTGTTTTCCTTTTAAAGAACCCTCCGTACAAAAAGCGCTGAAAAGCGCAGAAATCTCCTTTTTTCTTCTCCATCTTCTCTTCCTTTTACAACTTCTTTTCCTCCTTCTGATTCTTAACACCTTTTTCCGATTCACGTCGCGTGTACATATAAAAAGAACCCTCCGTGTAACTCCATTCAACACTCATTGCCTGCCACTTGAAGTCAGTCATAGTGAACTTCTCAAATGCATCTGGGTCACGCAATGCAGCAACAGATCTAGCATGTGGATACAAGTCTTCCATGCACAAAATACGACTTCCCTCTGGTAGTAAACGAAAACGCTCGGAAAGAAAATGATTCACAGGCCGTGGAAGCAGTAAATTCGCAACCCAGACCACTGGAGAGGAGGAAAAGAACTCCTCCCTCTTTACAACGGAACAGAAATCGCCGGTAATGATTTCAACATCTAGAGACTTACCACAACGAGCTTCAAAAATAGGTTGCAGATAGCGCCACGCCTCCCTGGCAACAGTTGCATTACGCTCGTTTATTTCCACTCCAACACAACGAGCTCCAGTCAACAGGGCCACATGAAACAGCACACTCCCATTACCGCATCCTAGATCGTAAAAAACATCCCCCGACTTCACACCAGAGAGACGCACCAGTCGGGCGACAAAGGGTGGGAGAACTGATTTTGCGCATAACTCCCTCTTCCTGTACTGCTGAACCTGCCGCGTTACTGAAAGATTTGAATAGCACTCACGCAACTGATCTTCCACCCACTTGCAATCACACATGTCCGTC
This sequence comes from Trypanosoma theileri, assembly GCF_002087225.1. NCBI lineage: Eukaryota > Euglenozoa > Kinetoplastea > Trypanosomatida > Trypanosomatidae > Trypanosoma > Trypanosoma theileri. Next base: position 552,307 of record NW_021639856.1, on the reverse strand, counting down.
ACACAGTGCAAACAATTGCTCCCGTTGGGCGTCTTACGAAGTGGCAACCTAAACGGTTCAGCAGGCGTGCCAAAACCACATTCTTCCAACTGCCGCGGCCGTTTAAGACCCGATGTACGGTCCTGATTATTCCGTCGCACATGCCTAAGCATCAGCTATATAAAAAAAAAGATGAAAAAATATATCACAAAAAAGAAAATTTGAAAAAGAAAAAAAAATTATTAAACAAAAAAGAAATTAAGAAAAAACAGAATACACAATATTACTTTCACTGATTGTCACGAAACTCATCAATTAACATTAACATCAATACAACAAAGACAATATGCAGTGATATGTGTTCTTCACAAAGCTTGTGCGAGTATATATGTGTTTCGCGGAAGTAAATATAGAAACTGGAACCAACAGGACACGTAAAACTGTAAAAAGATGAGGGTTAGAAGAGGAGAAAAGAATGAAGCCAAACACTGACGAGGCACAAATGACATCAACCAACACGGAGCCATACCAGCATTCAGCCAGCACCACTAGCACACAGAGAAGGGTATTGACCACACAATAGTAAAATAAAAAAAAAAAAAAATGGAAATATATGCACGGAAAAGAAGCGAATCACACCCCACATCACGTGCCGGCGCCACACATTATTTCTTCGCAAGCACGTGACCAACGCATCGTCCGTAGAGAGAGGAGGTGGGAAAGGAAGAACAATTAGACACTTGATCAACAAAAAAAAAAGGGAGAAAAACAAAAATGTGCACTCCCACCCCAAAAGCCATCGCTCCGTCCGTGACTGTTGCCCTATTATAATCACTTTTTGTTAGGGGGCAACAGCGCACATGGGCGGATGGAACGGTGGTCTTCGCGTGGGAGAGCACCTCCTTTACTCTTTTGCCTCATCATGTTGAGGTGGGGGAATGGCGCATGGGTTTCTCTCGCCAGCCCGCGTGCACTCGGCGCAGCGACGACGATGGGGGAGTAGCAACTCCCCCCGCAGCAACAGACGGTGGCCCCAACGAGCGCCAAAAGGGCACGCGGTCAGCCGAGAGAAATCCTGAACTATCGGTGGCGCCCACACCTGCCACTGACACAACCCCTGCAACCTCACACGGGCTCTTATCCTAGTTAGTATGCAGGTTTGCATTTGGAAAAAAAGATACACTTTCGTTTTACAAAAAGAAGTCATCACAATTTTTACAGTTAGAAGTTATATTTGTTA
>NW_021639856.1:502493-549103 GCF_002087225.1 Trypanosoma theileri | reverse complement strand
AAAAAAAAAACGATACGAAGATAGTACCCGTTGAAAAATACCTGGTGGGTGAGGGGGTTTTTCTTCAGTTCTTTAACAAGACGCACGTGGGAGAAAGCACGCCCACACACAAATAATCATATATTTCTTCACTATGCCTGAGCTTATTGGGATGCACTAGATATGTGCATTTATTGTCTTATTTGTTTTTTGCAGTATTTGCTGTATCACTCGGGGACTCATGTTATTGGTTCCAGTATTCCACTTATACATATATATGTATATTTTGAGAGGGTTTGCAGCTTCCTTGCGATATGACTTGCACAGCACATTTAACCATATGTAGAGAAGAGACAACGTATAGGTGCAGAATTCCTACTATCCACAATGGGGTGCAGGTAACTGCAACCTCGCGTCATCACTACATATTCGTTAGAGCACCAAAACAAGTCTTTATTGGGTACTGTTGTTTTTATGTTTTACAAAAATGTCTGCGGCAAGGTGTAGCTGCATGGTACAGCCTCTATAAAAATTTTTTGTGGTTTCCATTAATTACTTCAGAAGAGCGTTCATTAACATTCTTTTTTTTCTTTTTTCTCACTTATCTCCATTCATATATATATAAAAAAAAAGAGGGGGGGGGGGTGCTGTAAACACCTGGTGTCTCATCACTTCTTCAATTTCTATCATTTTTTCCATTACAAAACACAGATTACTTATTTTCACAGTGACGGGAGAAGTGGTGACAGCGTTACAGCGAGAGAGTGCAGCACAGGGACCTCAACTAACTGGCGCCACAAACCGGAATATCACGCCAAGCAACACCATGGCGCGATCGAAACATTCCTTTTTCCTTTTTCCAGTCTCAAAACCGAGTGCAAACACAAATTGCCAAGAGGGGGAACAAAAATTCAACAAGTAAACAAGAGAATTATCCAACAAAAAAAAAACAAGAAGTAGTGTAACTCATTCCTGTAACACTCACACGTTAGGGGGCGCAACTCTATTACATTTTTACATATCCCTTGGCTCCTAGCTTTATTTTCAGTAACCGATTTGGGGCCCTTCTACTAAATGGTTCAAAGAAAATACAAATTTATATAATACTACTATCACAACAACCAACACAACTACGCTGATATGCTCGGTGCGTAGATGCCCTGTGCGAAGAACACTGCAGAGAGTGAACCGGTGATGACAACGGTCATGATCCAGCCGGCGTAAAGCTTGGCAATTATAATCCAGCGTACATTCCAGAAACCAACGTCCATCATGCTGATCCCAATCACAGCGCCGGTGATGCAGTGAGTAGACGAGATTGGCACGCCGTAACCAGAGGCAAACGAGACAACGAGTGCGGTGGAGAGTTCTGCACAACAGCCACGGCTCGGGGTGATTTTCGTCACACGCTCACCAAGCAGCTTCATGATCCTCAGGCCAAACGTGGCAAGACCAACCACCAGGCCAGCACCACCGAGGCACAGAATCCATATGGGGATATCAACCTTCGGTACCACACTCTTGTTCTGATACACTGAGTAGATGGTGGCGAATGGTCCAACAGCCTTACTTACATCACTTGCACCGTGCGCGAACGATGCGCAGATCGCCGTGAACACCTGCAAGTACCGGAACACAAGCTCTGCGCGGCTGTCGTAGATTTGAACGTCAAACTTGGGCAGGTCCTCCCCACCCCGGTGGCTGCCGTTCCCGCTGCTTTCTGTATCACCCACAACAGCACCAGTGAGCGGCTCGTTCGATTTCTTAGCGGATGCATCATCAGGCACTGCCGGATTTGCAGCGGCCACGTCGTCCGTTCCGTCGGCATGGCGGTTACCCGCATTGCAGTCCTCAGCAGAAGCAGCAGCAGCAGCAGAAGCAGGGCTATGCTCCTCACCCTCAACGAGTTCCCGCTCCACCTCCTCTGGCGATGCCCCCTGCTCCTCCGCCTGCCGTGCAGCCTTTTCTGTCATTATTCTCACACGGCGCCGCACCAACGGAATAAACGCAATCGAAATGAGACCGGTGCCGCCACCAATGATAGCAGCCACCCAGGCGGCCTTATTCACATCCCAGTGGAGACGCTCTTTGGCTCCCTTGAACAGCACAAAGAAAGACTCCAGGAAGAACGCCACGGCAACAATGATCGGGATGGAGTACACCGCCCGCTGCACCGAGTTCGCAGGACGCATTACCAGGAAACGCACCAGCCCGTATATAATCGCGGCGGCAATCCCGGTGAACAGGGGTGAGATGAACCACGACACAACAATGGGAACAAATCCGGCCACAAAAGGGAAATCATCCTGCTTCTTCGCCCACGACACAGCGCCACCGCCACCGTACACAAGCGCGAACCCCATAATCCCACCCGCAATGCTGTGCGTTGACGACACAGGAAGACTCAGAATAGTCGCGAGTACAAGCCACGCAAAGGCAGCGCCGAGTGCACACAACATGCCGTACATCAGAATATACGGCTCATTGGCAAACATTGACGGGTCTGCGATGCCACCGGAGATCGTCGAGGTCACCGCGGCGCCAAGGGAAACGGCTCCAGCAAACTCACAGACAGCGGCAACGACGACAATCTGGGGCAGCGTCAAGATGCGGGCTCCGTATGTGGTGCCAAAGGCATTGGCAAGATCATTCATTCCAACACCACATCCCGTGAGGAAGGCAAGAATGCCGCCGACTATGGCGATCCATAGATACGGGTTGACCATTGATAGATTTGCTGCTTATTCTTCTTCTGTTGAACAAAAACAATATGCAGTGATATGTGTTCTTCACAAAGCTTGTGCGAGTATATGTGTATCGCGGAAGTAAATATAGAAACCGGAACCAATAGGACAAGAGAAATAACAAATAGAAAATGATATAAAAGAAGAGCCTACAGTTTGTTCGTTAGTTTGTTTTTATTGTTGAATTAGACAGTTTAGTTGTAGGTATTATGGTAAAAGGAATCTTGTTATTACTAGTCATAAGTATCTATGGTTTTTTTTTTTTCTTTCTTCTTATTTGTTCTTGTTGTTCTTGTCGCTTTTCTACTTTTGCTGATGTAGTACACTGCCTTGTATCGTACTGTTGAGCTGTATTAACTGGTGGATGATTTTCTCTTGTTGAGTTATCCGCTCAATTTCTGCGTGCACCAATTTTTGTAGTTGCATGTGTAGCTGTGTTTTCATAGATTTTCTTTGTTTTTGAAAGAGATGTATAATGTTGTGTCGTTGATCTTTTTCTTGTTGTATGATACCAAAGTATTCTTTTAAATGTACCAATGATATTCCAGTTATTGACTGAAGTTCTCTATCTGCCTCTTCTCTTATGCTATTATATTGAGCATATGCTTCTTGGAATATTTTTCGCCGTTGAGCGAACTCAGCATTGGTCATTATGATCAATTCTTGTTCGTGCATGTCAGCAACTATTCTATCTCGGCGTTGTTTTTCCTTATTCATAATTAGCTTTCGCTGTTGAAATTCGTTATTACAAATTTCGTTCTCTTTTTGCCTATAATTCTCTATTCTTTCCTTTTCTTCCTGTGTGTTTTGTTTTTTCCGACGTTGAGAGGCCTCACGCACTTGTTCCTTTAATATAGCATCACGACTTTCCTTGTAGCCCAAGGAAAACCCATGTAACTTTAGCTGGTGCAAAAGGAGGTTATGGAGTAAAGTATCAGAAGAGCAACTGGAGATTTTTGTACTTGGATTCCACAATGCCTGCATGCGCTGTTGGAGTGCTTTTTGTCTCTCACGAGTGTTTGGAGACGAATCATCGGATGCACGCAAAAAGTTTACAAACCGTAAACTGTAGACGTTGTCAGTGCAGCCACGACGAAAAAGAGGCCCCATATTTGATTTTGCCGCTCTTGACGAGGGTGCAAGGCATTCTTGGACATCACGCTGTCTGAGTGCTCTCCTCCAGGCTTTATTATCTCTAATCATGTCATTAATAAATCGATCGCTAAGCACCTCACTCATTGTGATCCAAGGGTTAACTTAGCGCTTTTTTTTGAGTCTTTGCAATTAAATATGCTAAGAAATTTAAGAAAAGAACAAGAATGGAATGGAAAAGCAGTTGAAGGGATGCAATGTAACTGTTTTATTATTATTATTATTATTATTATTATTATTATTATTATTATTATTATCATTATTGTAGAAAGTAAAGAACTACTAGAGACACTTATACGTCTATAAGCATAGGTCCCTTCTCATATATATATATATATATATATATATATTCTTCTTGTGGTTTCCCTGCCTGTTGTCAATTCCCCGTTTCCTTATCCCAGGCTATAGGAGTTACTGTGACTGTAGGACGTGGCATGGCGATGAAGCGTCCGAGGAGATCCTCCTGCGGGTGTGGGGGTGGGAGTTGGTTGAGGTGCGGGTCAAAGTAGGCGACCTGTGTGTAGTACCCGACCCGCAGGAACTCCTGCCCGCGGTACTGGAAGGAGATGACGAGGATCGTCACACCGAGTAGCTCCTCCGGCGGCACCAACTCCGCCCGCGGCGGGTCGCACTCCATCGTAAACTCCGTCGCCCCCTTCGCCAACGGCCCAACGTCAAAGGCATCAAGCACCTGATCGTAAGCCGCACTGCTCGCACTGCCAACCCACACAAAAGCCACAGAAATGGGCTCCTGAAGTGGATACAAAGACTCCAAACGCATGCGCCAGCGTAAGGACTGCGTGTATAACGCAGGATTGTCGCCCAATAGCTCAATCTCAAGTAGCTGTACTACAGGCTCCGTGCTCATCTTTTTTATGTATGATGTATTTCTTTGTTATTGTTTTTTTTTTCTGTTTTCTTTGACTCTACTTTTCTTGCTAACTATAACCTAGTTAATGACGTCCCCAAAAACAGTCTCTCTCTCTCTCTCTCTCTCTCTCCCTCACTTTCTACTACTCACTCACACAGAGAAAAATAAAACTATCTTTTCTCCTCCTTATACTGATTTGTCGACTCGATTGAGATTGACGTACGGTACAGGTATTTACCTTCCCGCTTCCCGAATTTTTCTGTTGTCAATGATGATGTTTGTTTCACTTTTTTATTCTTTTTTTTTCTTTTCCCAATCCGTTGCTAATTTCTTTTCCCTTCTTTAGTCTATGGTTGTGAGTATATATATATATATATATATATATATATATATGACCTTCTGTTTTTTTTTTTCTATTTGCACTTCAGAGTGTGTCTGTATCTACTCTTTCTTTCTATGTGTTTCTTCTTCCCACGGTAGGCTGTAGCAGACAAGCACAGACGTTTCAGCCACCTCCTCCTTCTACATACCCACCACGCCAAAAAAAAAAAAAAGATAGAAGAAGAATAACACATTACACTTTACCATTACAGAAGTAAGTCCAGCAAGACTCAACAGAGGGCTAAGGGAAACATATATAGATATATAATTAAAAAAAAATGAGCAAATAAAAGAACACTAATGCAGAAGCAAGGTAATAAATAAAAAAAAAAAAACTTGGAAAGAAAAAAAAAAGTTTATCTATTTCTGCGTATTCACTATTCACTCATAAGATCTGTGAGAGAGCAATTTTCTTTTATAAACACCACACGAGTTACGTTTTCTGTAGCGTTTATAGTAAACGCGTAGAGACTGTCCCTTACACCAGCAGCCAACATGTCAAGCAGCTGTTCCCACTCACTCCTAAGCCATACCATCATGGCTAACATTGTATTTGATTGAACTTGTTCTCCATTAGTCACACATGAAAGAGAAAGAAGCCACCACCAACTCTCCTCGGGTTTATATTGCCATCCTTCAAGCAGCTTATTTCGCATCACAAAGTAATCAACTTGCCCTTCATCTACTACCAAGGCGCAAGCACTTCGGACAGCTACCCGCTCCTCCAATATCGCATTCAGTACAGAGGGATTTCTGATTGTAACAGTTACCTGATGCTGAACTTCAGCAGTGAATTGAATGTCAATTTCAAAGTAAGTAGAATCAGGGACAAGCTCCTCTTGTGGTACGCTCTGTTTAATCTCATTAGAAGCAGTAGTACTACTAGAATCTAGTTCTGTAAAAAGATTGATGCATTCACGTTTTTCAGAACCGAAACATCTTACCATCCGCATCCTCAGAATATTACCAAAAAAATGAGATTTACCATTGCGTTTATATAATTTAGTCAGCATAATATCTTTATCTTTATTCATTATCACAGATTTCTGTTCACTTTCAATAACGGCTTTCTGTTCATGACTCACCTGAGGTCTAACAATCGATGAAGGAATGGAAACACCTTTTGAAACAGAACCTCGTGCATCGCTCCGCATATAATACGGTACACGTGAAGGAGCTCCTGTTTCTACCATTAAAGGAATTTCACTAGCGCTAAGCTCTGATGAGAAGTGGCGTACACCACTTCGCGCTTCATCACTCAGTTGTCGTAGGCGAAGTAGTTCCACTGCACGGGCAGACACACTGTCCATACTTTTCACCTTCTCACGGCAGTCTTCAAGGACAGCAACAGCGGCGCGCAATCCTGGAGCTGCAGGTCTTTGTAGAACTCGAGTATACTCATTTGCCAAGACATGCAGAGAGTCTGAACCCAAATCAACATCCGCTCGGCGAATGAATGAAGCGTTCTGCACAACTACAGGTGTAAATGATGTTGCAGGCATCGAGATAATAATCTCTTTTACTGGTGTCGCACATGGTACATCCATAAGAAAGTATGAAGGAGCTTTCTGTCGTGTAACATCTACCAGAGCAAAAACATACGATATCACTGAGTCTGTTTTTGTAGAGGACACAAAAAAAGCAGCAAAGTCCATAGGCGCACCTGCGGGGGTGGTGGAGTCAATATCTTCCGCACTTTGTTGTAGCTGACGTGAGAATCCACTCACTGTAGATAATTGTCTGTACTCCAACCTACCACGTGTGTAGAGTACCTTGGCGTTTCGGAACGGATGCGATGGTCGACTACGGGATGGTGTGACAGCAAATACAAGAATCACAGTGCCTTCTGCAGGGAACTCCGTAGCGACATCGTCCAACACATTTGCAAAGCAACCATCACCAACGTCTTCCCATAATTGTAACAATACATCCTCTTTGGTATCGCATGTTAACAGAAGAGATGAGACACGAACGAGTCGTCGACTGCTTGTTGCATCCTCTGAAGTCCCTGATGTTTCTCTTACTTCACTTCCTGGTGTAGCTTCTGTCATTTGTCGTGTAACCAACTCGAGTGATTTCTGCTGGGCAAGGAGATTTCTTATCACCCTTGTACCGTTATTCGCAACTCCACGACGGTTAATACTCTGTTCAATGAAGATAGTTGGCAATAAACGTTCGACTGTACCACGGAGTGATGGAACAAGTCCACCAAGTGGATGCACAGAAGCAGATGAAAATATAGGTGGATTAGCATTATACAGCCCAAGAGCAGAATCTGCATCCACCGGTCGTGTACAGTTGTAGTTAATCGAAAGCACCACATCATCCCGACATTCCAGAGGGGAACAAAATTTCTTTACAAGCATTTTGGCCCCACATATAAGGATTTTCTGCCCGCGACGAAGAATACCTTCTCGTACTAAGTTTGTTAGTGGAACATCTAGAGCAACCTTAATCTCATAACAACCATCAGAGATGACACCCACAGAAGTGTGAGGCGCAAGACGTTCCTCTAATGAAAGAGAAACAATAGTTACAACCATTAAGGATGATGCTGGAACGTCCCCCTCAGTAACAATGCGCAACGCTGGTCGTTCAGCTTGTACAAACTCCCGATTATATTTAAAGCATATACAGAGAAGACTGTGAGAAACAGAAAACACTGCCAATGGTGGATTGCAACGAAGTGAAAGACCCCGTAACTTTAACAATGTGGACTTTAGCATCTGCTGACACCAATCTTCTAAACAGACATCAATCCCAGTTACAGTTCCTCCAAGTTCCAACAATGCTGTATAAAAACAGTTTGGTGAAACTGTAATATCCGTAGTAGATAATCCTAATATTCGCACAAGCTCAGGTGAACACCCCTCACGTTTAAAAGCAAACCTCTCTTGTACAATATCTTCTGCTGTCGGAAGCGCTGACATCGCCAATGAAGAAAATCTGAAAATATCATATGATATTGCCCTCAGAGATTTTTTCTTAGATGGAATTACTGTAGAACTTAAAACCCCTGAAGACCGCTCACGCGGACCACGGGCTAAAGGAACTACAAAAGATCCCTTACTCAGTGATGCTCTTGCTTCAACTGCTTCTGCCGCTGGTGCGGGTAGATGAGGGGTTGCAGCACCACCGTCAGCACCTCCAACGCAACTCACACTTAAAGCAACAGTACTGTTCTCAGTAGAAATGGACGCCACCTTTTCAACGCCACCATCTAATCTCATCCGCGCTGCCTGAATGGATGACTCTGATACAACAACAGGTGTACCAGAAGCAGTAGAAAAGAGTGTCTGTACGCTGTGCCCGCTTTCTTGTGCAGGTGATACCTCTGTGGTAGCAGACTTCCCTTCTAATCTCATCCGTGCTGCCTGAATGGATGACTCTGATACAACAACAGGTGTACCAGCAGCAGTGGAAAAGAGTGTCTGTACAACACCTTTTATCAGATGCCCATTCACGTTCTCCTCTGATGGTTTTAATGGACTCGGTGAAGACAATGCATCATTTGATGTATCGTGTGGGCGTTTGCGAATGTTGCGTCGGCACATACTACAGCGTACCCGACCGGGTGTATTGCAATAAGTGCAGTGACTACATACATTCGATTCCTTTTGCACCATGACCCGTCAAGACTTTCGACACAAATACAGAATTTCAAAAACGAAAAAGAAAAAAAAATACAAATAAAAGCAGTTTGATAAATAATTAAATATATATATATATATATATATATATCGAGATAACTACAACATGTGAAGGTGAAAATGTAAAAGAATAGAGGCATTATGTTATTTTTTCAGTAATACACTCCCACCTGCATTACTTAAGAACAACGTAGGACATTGTGTCTACGAAGGTAATTTCCTTCATAATGTCTAAGACAGCATTCACATAATCCCATAGTGGCTGCTTGTACGCTGCTGGCATGGCGCAACCGCCAAGTTTGTCATAGTGCACCAATATCGACGGCAGTGCAATGAAGAAGCGAAGAAGGTACTCAACAGGAAGTACTGCTGCACATTTGTGTGAGCATGCGGGTGTTGCAGTTGCTGCTTTCGCCGCTGCTGCTTCTTCCGTATCGCTGCGACGACGTTTTGGCCCCGGCCGCCCATCCGACCGTCTCTCACGCTGCGCGGCCGCGAGATTTATAACACGCCGCTCCCGGGCAGAGAGAAAAGACGAGGCGCAGCACTCTTCAATAGTGTCCAGCACAAGTGACTGGCAGCATTCCAAAACGGACTCACTGGTGTTGCAACGCTGCCGCACCTGCTCCCGTGCGTCTGCAAGAAAAGTAAGAACACTGCGCTGAGCCGCGCCTGTGGCAAGTGGCGGTGTGCGTGGATGCTCGGGATGCTCCACCTGCTCCAGATGGCGCCGCAACACAAGCAGTAGCTGCGGCGGCCACTCAATACCCTCTGTCATAGATATACACAAGTATTAATATGCCCACCTATATATATATATATATATATATGTATATATATATATATATATATATGTAGGTGGGTGGATGTATGTGGGCTGGATGAATTATTGGAATGGAATGCATAATGGCAGACGTAGAGGGGAAGTGAAAAAAAAAAAAAAAAGCATAGAGTACGTCCCTGTATACGTGCGAGAAACTAGAAAAAGATATCATATATATATATATATATATATATATATATATATATACCCTTTTACTTACTTGTAATCACACTTCATTCAAATGAGCAACTCAACGCGTCCACAGAGTTCATTCAACGCATTTAAAACTTCTTCACACTGATCTTGTCTAGTTTCAAGCTCTCTCTCTTTTTCACGCAGTCTTATTTTGACTGCTGTCTCTTCTGCAATTTGTTTTGCCTTACGAGAATTCTCATCCTCAACGATACGAGTGCGACGTGCCAACTCAACTTCACGAAGGTTAAGATCACGGGTACGCTTTTCTACAGCTACGCGTATATTTATGAGGGCCTCCTGGGACTCCGCAAGACGTCGCCTCTCTTCCACTAGTTGCTCTTGTTGTTGCTGCACTGCTTTTTCACGATTCTGAACTGCCTGTTCACGCTCGGTGATCTCCGCATCTTTTCGACGCAATTCCGAAGCATGCTTTTCTAAATTCACGATAAGATCCTCCCAACCCTTCAGCATCGCAACAATCATACCATTGTTGCTATTATTGCGCCTGGGAATAGAGCGTAACGCAACTTCAACCTCCTGCTGCCAGTTCTCATGAGAAGGCTGTATTCCAATAGCAACTGCGCGCTCTAGCAGATTTTCTCTTGCTACCACTTCTGCCTCGTGTTCCTCGAGCAATCGCTCCGCCCGTTCAATCGCATCCAGACGCAATTGATATATGGTGCGTGCATCCATGTACGGCGTTACTACACTCCAACTAACTCGATCCTCTCCTGTATAAAACGGCTTTTTGTCTATTCACTCCCGTATCGATGTTTTTTTTTCTTTTTTTGGTCTCTATCTATTCTTTTTTTTTTCCTGCACAGGTATGCCTTCTCCTTTCTCCCTCTAATTCCCTGCGCGTTTGTGCGTAAGAGAGGAGGGGGCAGAAGTAACACCTGACGACCAAAGTCAGGCGCCCAAATGGATAGCAAAAAAAAAAGAAAAAAAAAGAAAAAAAAACCAACAAAACGAAAAGCCTTATTGTACTTCAAAGTTTACAATACATCATCATAAATAAGACATCACGTGCATGCATACCAATGAGACCATTGAAATCAATAGAATGGAACAGAAGACAACTTGTATTTTTTTTTTTTTTTTTTGAACGTTCCCTTGTTTTTCCTTTCTTCCTTTTTTTTTCACCTTCTTCTTCTTTTCATCCATAGATCCATTGATCGATTCATCAATGCGTAGATGGGTCTGCACCCACTGCTGTAGAGCTTTCTATGCCGCTGCTCGACACGCTACAATGTCACACGGGACATGTGTAGCCGCAATAAGCCAATATCCCTGCAATTCTACCGAAAACAGAAGAGCATAATCATACAAGTAGTTTTGTAGTGGGTTCTCCTTCACATGCGCTGCCGTTACCCCAGAGTTCGACTGCGAACGTATATTAAGCCAGCGAATGGCCTCAGTGAGGTTATCCCTGCCATGACCTACCAATGGTGTTATGTTGAATTTCATCTCCCGTGGTGTCACTTGGTAGACAATAGTACACCACGAAATGTCCCACGTGCGTGTGCGCAGTTCCTCCTCACGGCGCAGTGCACGGGAAACGGGAATTATAGAACCATCCTCCGTGTTTACATCACCGCTGGCTTGACCAGAGAGCGCCGCAACACGCCTTAACCAGGTCGCTTTCTCTGGTGCCGCAGTCATTGAAGAATTGTTGTTGTTGTTGTTGTTGTTGTTATTATTATTATTGGTAGTAGCATTCATAGCAGTAGTGGTGTTATTTCCATGATGTGAAAACATCTGTGCTATCAAGGAATAACTATTCTTGTATTCTCGGGCATAACGACGGAACATCACTCGCCTATCGCATTGTCCAATATTATCACTTACAAGAACAACACCATGCACCACACAAAAATCAGCAGGCCAGTATATAGTCTTCTTATTTAGTGCTTCTACAGCATCTGACAGGGTCGAAAAATGTGCCGAAATGTCAAACGCTAATTCATGACTGTTTAACTTTTCATTGCTCTTCAAAGTGTAGGAATGCGAGATCTGCCATCGTGAGGCGCCTTGTTGGTGCTGCTGCTGCTGCTGCTGTTGTTGTTGTTGTTGTTGTTGTTGTTGCAGAAGTCGTTCAATAATAGCCGATCCAGGACCTTTTGTTGTCCCACCAGTCACTTTTCCTGCCGCCTCTGCGCTTAGAATAGCGGGATCCGTTATCATTGTCGGTGTTGTTGTTGTTGTTGTTGCTGTTGTTGATGGTGATCCACGTGGGTTTCCGCTCTTTGCACTGCGCGGCTGCGGAATTGCAATGGTTGTTGCAGTACGTGGACCCAATGTAACCGTAGTAATGGGTGGAAGTCCCTTTGTAAGAGTACCACTAGCACCAGAAGGAGATAATTCATGCGTAAAATGTGTTACAGAAAGCTTAGACGCCCTTACCCACAAGGACCAATCATGTGTACTGCCATTGTTATTGTTGTTATTGTTGTTGTTACTGTGTTTCTCACCAGCTTCTTCAGCAGCGTCCACGAAACCCTTTCCTGTACACATTGCGTGCATGTGTGAACTTGTGGATTTCGTACAACCAACAATAAGGTTCGAACACAGCACAATTGTGTCTGGATTTCCCAAATGGGGCAAAGCCTCTGTAACAGCATTCACCCGTTGCCACAATACGGCAGCAGGATCAATATACAGAACAGCAAGTGTCAAGGAAACACCGGCAAAAGAGCGGATCTGTAATGTCATGAAAAGTCGTACAACAACATTACCACCCAAACTGCTCTCCAGCACTTTTGTTGCATTATCAGCGGTATCACAGTTTGCACCAACACGCAGAAGAATGACAGTTCCCCTGTCAGGGCCCTCACGAGGTTCGTACCGCACAAGATCTGTGATTGAGTATAATTTACGAACGTGAAGTGACTGCATCATTTGCTGCCTCGCTGCCAGTGTAGCATTGTGAACAAAAACGAACGAAGGAGATGAGGCCAGAAGAACTTCAGAGAAACTATCCATATCTACAACAGAGGATGGACCACTGCCAAGGTCAATAACGCACACCGAAACGGACTTCAGAGAAGATGTCGTTGCGGTTCCTGAGGAAGAGGAGGTGGAACGCTTATCCGTCCAAGAGCCCTCCTCGAAGTGCTTCACCTTGAATGGGATCATGTTTCACCTACTCAAGGTGTTTTATACACAGACAGAACAAAAAAAAAAAAAAAAAGACAAAAACTCAAACCTAAACACACGCAAACCTTCTCTCACTCTCTCTATCACTCTATTGCTCCTCCTTTCTTTCAATCACCACCCCACCTAGAGCTGCTGCAGAAAGAAAAAGAAAAAAAGAGAGAGTGAGAGGGACGGAGGGACGAAAAGGAAAAAAAAAAACACGCTAACATGAAATGAAGACAGAGAGAGAGAAAAAAAAAATCAATAAAAAAAATGAGGTAAGGAGAAAAGTTAATCACAAAGTTTACCTGTTTGTGTTCGTTCTCACAAAACCTGCTGAAGAATACATAATGAATCCAATGATGAAAAAAGGCACGTTAATATAAATTAAAAAATATCCAACGCCATTCCTAGAAGCAAAAACTGTACGCAGACACGATTCACGAGAAGCAGCCACTTCTACTGCTGCAAGAAATCCGGAAGGAGGGAACCCAGATGCACAAATGATGAACGCAAAAATAATAAATAATAATAATAATAATAATAATAATAATAATAATAATAATAATAATAATAATAATAATAATAAGTATCCACAACATTATCCATATCCTTCGAAGAATTATTTTTTTTTTTTATCAGATTATGATGTTGTATATGTGTATATGCAATATAACGCCAAGCAGATCCTAAAAGCCACTTTAGGAATTTTACAGTAATGAAACAGAGCTCATGATTTGGTCTAATTTTCTAGTGTATTCCTGTATTTTGAAAGAGTAGAACTACTACAGTGTTAGAAAAAGCATTAATATCTAAAAAAAAAAAAGTAGAAAAAAAAAGTTGTTAACCAGAAGAAGGTGATTTTCATCAGAATAAAATTATCCCACATATTTTAAATGAACCCAGTAAGAAGAAAAAGGGAAAAAAAAGATTTTAAAAAAAAACTCTGAAATTCAGAAACCTTTCCACTTATTTACATAACCAGAGATGAGCAAAACGAAATAAAAAAAACAAGACACCTCAAATTCCGCACGCGTATAAAGTATGTGAGAGTGTGTGAGGCTATGTACATCTTGACCGTTACCATACCCTTTCGTCATCATCATCCCCTATCGCATCTCCCTAACCATACGTACATCTTCTTCCTCATTTTCTTTCCCTTCCTCGTCCTCATCAACTACAGCCCTTGCTGCGGTGCGGTGCCTTGTACGAGAGAGAAGTAGCTTGTCTCGTGAGGACCCGGCGTAGTGCTCTAGCTCTAGACGTTCCTGTCGACGTGTCTGTAGTGCGGCGAGACGTTCCTGCCGGTGGGCGACGACCCATTCGAATTTTGAGCGACAGGCGGCGGCCCACGCGGCATGCGGTGCGTCCCGCCACTCGTCTCGCCGCCGCTGTTCGGCGGTTGGGCCAGTGGCGAAGAAAGGTGGCATGCGGGGAGTTCTCTGTCCCTCACTACTAGTTATTGTATTGGTATAATAAGTGACATTGCTCTTGTTGATGGAGTTGGGCATAGGGTTTGGGATGGGACCCCTGTATTGACCGGAGAGGGCTTGCAGGAGAAGCCGCTGACGGGCACGGTGAAGCAATAGCAGTCGCTGCTCTTCATGCACACCACGACGCACCATCAGCCGCTGCGAATCACGCGATCCAACAAAATCAGGAGAAGGATGAGAAGACGTATTTAAATCCCCCACATCGGGATGGTGCGCCGCATTTGAAGAAATAAGGGGAGCAGACTTTCTCATTGAAGCGCCGAGCTTCCAACTTTTCGGGGGAATTGCAAAAGCATCGGGAAAAGAAATTACATCATAGGGAACCCCATCGTACAACTGCTCCACAAGTACAGAGGGGCCATCATCAGCTTCACTACCCGAAAGAGACATATAATCTACCCAACACACAAAAAAAAAGCACAGGCAACAATACAGTAAGAGAAGAACAAAATTACACCACAGTATCACAGCATTATCAAAGCAACAACAAAATAAAAATAAAAATATAATAAAACTTAAATGATCAACATATTAACAAATAAAATACCCAAATACACCGGCACACTCAAACATATTCATAGTAATAAAAACAGTAATAATAGTAAAAATTATACTAAAATACCAATACCAAAATGATTTTCTTTTCCTTTTGAAAACACCAAAAAAAAAAATTTAAAGTTCTAGAAATAAAATTTCTCTTTCTCATTGCAATAGTTCAAACCGCAATACAAAAAGTAGTACTTGGGTCACTACTGCTTATCATCGAGTGCAGCAACACCAGGAAGAGTCTTGCCCTCCAGCAGCTCCAGCGATGCACCTCCTCCAGTAGAGACATGCGACATGCGAGGCGCCTCACCGCTCAATTCCGCGGCGCTTGCACTGTCACCACCGCCAATGATGCTCAAAAGCCCGTGGTGCTGCGTCCCGTCGCCCATAGCCTTCGCAATAGCAAAAGTGCCCTTCGAGTACGGTGTCATCTCAAATACACCCATCGGCCCATTCCAAATCGCACTCTTGCACTTCGCAATAGTATCCACGTACTTTGCGATGGTCTTGGGGCCGATGTCAAGTGCCATGTAGCCATCGGGGATGTCCACGCCCTCTGTCACCAGAGGTGAGTCCACAGCCTTGAATTCCTTGTTGCACACGTGATCAAGGGGCAGAAGTACTTGAACCTTGCGCTCCTCAGCCTTCTTCAGCAATGAACGTGCCAGGTCCAGTTTGTCTTCTTCGCACATCGAGATACCGATCTTGTGGCCTTGCGCCTTCAGGAAGGTGTATGCCATGGCGCCACCAATGATGAGGTAGTCAATGCGCTGCAGCATATTGTCCAGGAGCTGAATCTTGTCACTTACCTTAGCACCACCAATAATCGCCACCAAGGGACGTGCTGGATTGCCCAGGACCCTGGCAAAGTATTCAATCTCCTTTTCCATGAGATAACCAGCAGCACCGTGACCAAGGACCTTTGGGATACCTGTCATTGTTGCACTCTCGCGATGTGCTGTGCCAAATGCATCGCTGACGTATATATCACCGTAGGATGCCAACACGCGAGCCATTGCAATGCGCTCATCTTCCTTTTTGCTGCCCTCCTCAGTGTAAAAGCGTACATTTTCAAGCAACATTACTTCGCCTCTTTTGAGTCTTGTTATTTCCGACTTGGCATCCATGCAATCATGTGCGAAGTATACGTGTTGGCCGAGTAGTTCAGCGAGTAGAACAGCAATGGGGCGAAGGCTATATTCTTCTTCATACCCTCCGCTAAGGCTGAGTTGAGGAAAAATATGTTCTTTATTTTCATTGAGGTACTTGGTTAATAACTCTCTTTTTTCATCATCTGGCAGACGTGCAAAAACACCTGTTTTTCCAGAACCTTCGCTGAGTGAGAGCGTTTTCGCTTCTTCTTTGGCACTTGACTGAGCAAGTATCTTTGCTTTTTCTTCTCCTGGGAGAACACCAAAAAAAGCTGTTTTACCCTTACTATCGTGAAAGTGTACTCCATGGTACCGCTTCTTTATATCCTTTTCATTTGATGTGTAAGAAACCCCTTTAGGCCTACCAAGGTGACTCATTAATATGCAGATGCCACCCTGGTCAATTACACGACGTATTGTCGGAATGGCTGTACGTATACGGTAGTCGTTGGTGATTCGACCGTTCATCATTGGAACGTTGAAGTCTACTCGAATCAGTACTCTCTTTGCCGTCAGAGGCCAGACATCGTCAATAGTTTTTTTAATGGTTAAATTGTTTGGCATTCTGATGTTTATACTCAGCCTTTGTAATTTTTTTTTTTTTTTTTTTTTTGGTATTCGTGTTACTTCCTTTTGCTTTCGCAGTTTTTATTGCTTTGAAATTTTAAGATAGTTAACAAATACAAGAACAATTAGAAATCAGTGAAGGTGAAAAACAAGACAAGAAATAGACAAGAAAAAAAAAAAAAAGGATCCGTAAAAGGGATGGGAAGATTTTTGTTATTAAAACAAAAAGAAGTTAAGGCAAAAATAAAATACACAAAGGTTCGTCTTTTTTATTTTTATTTTTTTTTTTTTGTTTGTGGTTTCCTTACTGTATTGCTTTGATGTGCTGTATGGGTTGCTTCAGTAATTCCTTCTTCTTTATCCCCGTTTCTTTTCCATTCCATTCCATTCCTTCCAGTATTCATCCCCTTTGAATGGATTCAATAGAAAAACAACAAATGGAAAGGAAATAATAATAATAATAATAATAATAATAATAATAATAATAATAATAATAATAATAATAATAAATAATGATAATAATAACAATAAAAACAAGAAAAAAATAAATAAATAAAAAAATAAATAAAAACTACGTTACAACTTTAAAAATAAAGTCGATATCATTTTCTTGATGGTGTTAGCTGCCGACCCTTCTTAATGCGTTCCTCTTGCTGTTGCAGCATCGTCCAGAGTACCTCCGGCACCGCTTTGCCCAACTCCTGCAGCATCTGTCCTTCTCGCAGAAGCAGCACAAAGACACTCTCAGACAACATGCGTTCCTCCTCCTTTCCAAGCACAGACTCAACAGAAGAAACACGGTTCTCTAATAAAGCGGCAGCATCCCTTAACAGACACACAGCATCTTCAGTGGCGTGCATGTACGGTGCGTAACAGCCAAGAATAAGGGCCCGCTCTATAGATTGTTCACCGTGTACCGCACATGCCAAGTTAAAAGCATACTGTAATACTTTACCAGCTCTATCATCCCGGAGAAAGTGCAGCAAGCGTCCGCATTCTCTGGCATGCCGTACAGTCTCAGCATCTTTTTTCCCATTCTCTTGATTAGATCGTACCACACGCAACCACAACTCTGCAGCTGTTACAAGCTCCTTGCCTTCATTAAGCGCAAGAAAGGTTGCACTGCGATCAAGACATTGCAGCAGATCATCACTATACTTCAGTTGAAGTTTATCTACAGTTTCGCATATGGCACGTGTGTGGAGAACCAACTCGTTTGCAATGCTACTGCCGGTACCACGCCAGCGTCGAGGCCACAGTGAATGTAATACCTTTGCACTCTCTTCCACAGACGCACTATCGGCTTTACTGCGGAGTATTTTCGCAATAGAGGGATGAATACGTAGTGATGCCTCATCCCATCGCTGTTCACAAATGCCTAATCCTGCTGCTTGTACAGCAAATACCTCTCCTTCGCCTTCACCAAGAAGGCAATCCACAAGAGTGTATGATATGTTGTCAATATTAAATAAAGCAAGTTTTGCTAAGTATTCCTTTCCACCTGGACAATCCTGCTCAAGTGCTGCAAGCGCAATATTTAAAAGTACATCAAGTAAAGAAGAAATACTCAAGATACCTTCTCCAGTAAAACCTTTAGCATGAAGTTCTTCTTTTAGTTTCATCGGTGTTACAGTCTCACTCTCCATAAGGCAACAAACCATGTGCATAAGGAGTGGAACATAACCAACAGCATGCATAACTTCGCGTGCAGGGGAGGATTCATCCTCTACTTCTAATACATGTGGAAACTCTAGCACAGCACTAGGTGATAGTGGTAAAACTTTAAGTACTCCAATTTTATTAGAGCTATCAACTTCAGAAACAGTAGTAAGGAGTGTATAAACGTTTGTGTGCTCAGGTATGAGACGAAGCACCTCTTGTGGATCCTGTACACCGTCAATTACTAACAAGACATCCTTTTCCTTCCTACCTTTCATGGATTGAAAAAACTGCAACAGAGTTGACTGTAGATCATCTTTAGCGTTAAACCAGTGAATACATGTAAACCGCTCGCTGCGTCTAGCACGATCGCAGAATTCCGCTGCTATTGTTGATTTGCCAATTCCATCTGGTCCTGTAATGGCTTGAAAGCGACGACCTGCCAGTAAGTTTTGCCACAGCGAAAGGATTTCCACATCACGACCGACCACGCGAGATAATGCAGGAACATTGAAGATTATAGGGTGCGCAGTCTGTTGTTGTTGTTGTTGTTCGTACTTCTCCCACTGCGGCTTATCTGTAGTGGGTGTAGATACAAGGCGGAAGCCGAAGAGTTGAAAGTATGCTTTTCTCGGCAAGCGCCACATATTTAAGCTTCTATTTTTTTTTTGTGTGTGTGTGTTTGTTTGGTTTGGTTTTGCTCTCCGTTTTTTTTTTTTTTCTTTTCTTTTAATCGTTTAACTCTTTTTGTTGTTGTTATTGTTCTTGGATTTGTCTATACTTTTCCGCACGTGCGTACGAAACAAAAGAAAAAAAATTAAACGAACTACAGCAATACAAAACAAGAAAAGAACAAAAAAAATACAACGATATATCCAGAATAGGAACGAGGCAGCAGTGTACATATTATTGTCATTTTTCTCCTCCCTCCCTCAGTTTCTCCTTCTCCGTATATATTAGAGAAAGGGAGGAATGGGAAACAACAACCAAAGGAAAGCTCTCAATAAAGAGAAACAAAGTCCCGTTCAAATATGAACCCTGATCATCTATCATATAAATACAATTGTGGGGGGAAAGAAGAAGAAGAAGAAGAAGAAGAAGAAAGGAAGAGATATTCGATAAGAATAGGAAAGGAACAACAACAACAACCCACTACAAAGAATCTGGTCCTTATTAGTTGGTTTTCAGTTTCCTTTTTCCCCATTTGATTTCTTTTTTTTTTTTTTTTTTTGCATTGATTATTGTTGTTCCTTCACCTCAGAAAAAGAAAAAAAAATAAAATAAAATAAAAACCAAAGAGAGTCATTATTCCAATATGAAACGTTTATCATCAGTGTGCTTATAAGTGATCATCTTACTCCACTCCGACATCAACACTTGCAGTTCTTTTATTTCCTTGTCTAAACGCTGATGAGGCAATAGATCAGAGTGGTGCCTTTTCTGCACATTCACCTTAGAATTTGACGTTATAATATTTGGCTCAAATAACTTACTCCTATTGGAGTCTACAGCGGTAGTAGTAGTAGTAGTAGTAGTAGTAGTAGAAACAGGATTAGTAGAATAGGAAGAAGAATAATCAAACCCCTCAAACTCTGTTTGTACACCTCTCGTAACGTTACGTTTCGATCCAAACAAGACAACATCTGTAAATGGAGATGATAGAGATGAGAACAAAAACTGTGAATTAGAGAACGTCGCTTCTACTTTACTCCACGTGAGTGTGCGCATATTAAGACGAAATGCATCCATTGTACGTATCATTTTCGAACGTAATCCTCCAATAATATAAACATGCTCTCCAACGCACACCACAGCAAAGCCAGTCAGTGGTGGTGGTAGTGATAATGATATTGATGATGATATTGACGATGATGTGCTGTCGTTTGTCACTACTACAGGTTCCCAACAACGTCGTGGTACATCAAATCGGTGAAGATCGTTAAATAAACGTCTGGTGTTTGAACCTGTACCACCAAATATGTACACAAAACAACCCCAGCGCCAAGCTCCATGTCCTACACGAGGAAGTGGAGTATATTCATTCACCACTATATGCTGTACAATACCGGTTTCCACATTCAACAAGAATGTTTCTCGTGATTCCCTATTTGTTATTCGAGAAACTCCACCAAAAAGACAAAATAGAGGACCCCCTAGTGGTGTAAGTGTTGCTCCCCAGCAAAAGAGTGGAGTCTGCAGCGGCACTACACTCCAGTGCCGAGTCGAGAAATCAAAACGGTACATACATCCCAACTCCTGTTCAGTGTGAAGGTTCGCCCCGTTTACACTGCAGCCACCCAACACGTACATGGCAGTTGTGTGTGCAGCCACTGCGTGGTGTGCGGGTTGGTGTGTGGGTGGTGTGCCGGTTGTGTGAATGTAATGATCCCAGCGGGGCGGAATAGTGGAGAAGTCAAGTGCATGCACAACACCTGGCGACACGTTTAAGTGTGGGAGAACTATACCCCTTTGCTCTTCTTCTACTTGTTGTTGTTGTTGTTGTTGTTGTTGTTGTTTACAGTCTTTTTCTAACTGTGTTGCCGTATAGGTTCTGCATGTGTTGCAGTGAGAATTATGAAATCCAACAGATGTGATGCCGCCAAATATGAGGATTCGTGTACCATGCAAACAAGCGGAGTGATACACACGTGGTGGTGGAGGCTCTCCATCACAGTGAAGCTTCTTCCATTCTCCTGTTGTAATGTTTAGCGTAAAGACAGACCCGTTAAGATCAAATGCGGACGTTTTGCCACCAATAACTACTATCCATTCACCATATAAGGTAGCAGTATGACCTTCAAGACCAAACATTATTATTAAAATAACGCTACCTGATAAGCAATTCTAAAAATGAAGGAAACGAGAAAAGAAAAGAAAAAAAAAAAGTAAGGTATAACATAATGAGAAAACAGCATTCTTATCCTCATAAACGTGGTAAATTTATAAATATGTAGATGAATAGAAATATACATATATATATATATAAATATATAAAGAAAGAACTAAAGAAAGAAAATAACACGACAAGTAAGATAAAATGTGACAAAAAAAAAAAAAAAAACAATTATCCTCTTCCTCATCATCATCATCATCATATTACCCGTAATCAACTCTTCTGCGTATACGCTTTCCATGGTGAGTTTCCATCAATAATACACCGGCTGGCTCCATTATCTGTCTTGCGATCAAAAGTCTTCATGAAACGTTCAAACTGTTCGTCAATACGCTCAGTAGCTAATTGTTGAGCACCTGCTTGTCTACTAAACTGCATTTTTGCCCTATTGGGATCTAGTGGTATTGGTATATCCTCCATTACACTTTTACACAAACGATTGGAGACTTCACTAGATGCCTCTAAATTATCACGTGTGCGTTTAATGTCTTCCAGACTTTCTCGTGATGCTCGTTCTGCTGAAGAATTTTCCTGCTGTATACTTCCCTCGTAACCAAGATCCATCTTTGATGGATAACGCCCCGTCTCCTTTGAGACACGCTCAGCGTCTTTTACGTAACTTTGATTCATATCACGATGAAGTTTATCCGCCTCTTTTAATTTCGCACTGCAGTAACTATTCATTGTCACAGCCCCCTGTTCACCCTCATCGGCAAACACTTTTGCCTGCAATTCATGATTATCCTGCCAATCCACTGGGGCACCATATTCATCACTACAAGTACCACGTACTAGTACACCATTTTCCCAAATACCTGTGAAAAGTAATCGTGGTTCATTTGCCAAGTATGTTTGTGTACCTTCACCATGGGCGCGTCCATGTTCATTAAACTCACCATCATATGTGTATGTTGGGGTGTAGAGTTGCCCACGTCTAATACATCCATCGATAAATTCACCCAGATATACAAAACCACCATCAAGTTTCATCTTACACGCAGAACCATGAAGTTTACCATTTAAAAAAGTTCCTTCCTGTTCGGCTCCCGTCGCAAACACAAGTCGTCCTCGACCGTGTGGTCTGTTTTCGTGAAATTCACCTTCATATGTAAAATCATGCTGTGTAAGTTTACCAGAGACAAAAGACTCATCACGCAGTATTCCTACAAACACGGTCTCCGTTGTGCCATTCGGAATGCGAACGGTTCCCTCCACTAATTCATCTTCACAGAAGCGGCCATTATAATAAGTCCCATCGGCCAGCCAGGCCTCACCAGTGCCATGTCGCTGCCACTGGGCATTAAACTCCCCGCGGTATAAATCACCATCATCATGCAATTCACTACCGGGAAGGGGAAAGCCGTGTTGTGCGTGAAATTTCCCATTGAAAATACGGCCGTCAGGCATCGTGACAGTGCCATTGAGTAACAAATCACTGCGCTGTGGGTTTCGGGTTCCTTGCAGAACCACACCGCTTGGCAGTCGCACAGTACAGAGGCGAATAGCACGCCGCAGAAACATTTACACCACTGCAAGCACACTCACACACAGACACACTTTCTTATTGGTTCTTTCTTTTATATATATATATATATATTGTGTTTGTGTGTACGTATAAATATATTTATATCTTGTACATTAAGGTAGATAGTAATGCATTACAATAGGATACAGAAACAGGCGAAAAGAAGAAGAAAGGAGATAATAATAATAATAACACGTTAAAATAAAAAAGAATGCTTTAGAAAAGCCAAAAAGAGAATGAAAACCATTTTATAAACACAAACACAGACAGAGAGAGATGGAAGTAGAAAAAAAAAAAAAAAATCAGTACGTGCAGCCCAGCGCGTCATAAAGTTAAAACTGAAAATAAAAAATGAGTGAAAGATAATAAAAAAAAACGAACATCAAAAATGGAAAAACAGTGATATTACATAAATCAATTTTTTTTTTCTCTTTTCACTTTCTTGTATACCGAGTGAAGTGAAATCTATTTTCACTCAAACAAACGTTCCAGTTGTCCTACTACACAGAGATACAAAGAAAAACACTTCCAATCTCTTAAATAAAACCGGACACATTCTAGGACTGGGAATAAAGAATCGTGAAAAAAAGAAGAAAAAAAAGAATGAAGGCATTGGTAGCTCTCTTCAATACATGCAAAGGTCATTCTGCAAAGAACAAAAGTGAGACGAATACAAACATATACCCCAAAGCACAAGGGAGGGGAAGAGAAGGGGGTGGGGGAAAGAGAAGCAGAAAAAAAAAAAAAAACGTAGCACAAGCACAAATAGACACAGCATAATCAAACTCAGAAGCAGGCACATCCAATACATGTATCAATGAAAAAAAGTCTTCTACTTTACAGGGCGAGCTAAACGAGCATCTTGACGAAGATCTCGGCAGAGATAACTGTACTTATATTTTATTTTAACTTTCTTAGCTGGACATGGTACTGGTTCAGCCGGTGCTGCTGGTTTTTGAACTACTACTGGTGTTGATGGTGTCGGTTCTGCTTCCGTCATTTCATTTATACTTTGTTCTTTTGTCAATTCTGTTGGTTCTCCTTCTTCTCCGTTTACAGCTGTTGTTGTTGTTGTACTCTCTTCTACAAGGGAAAAAGTCTGTAAATCTACCAAAGGTACTGGTGGAAATTCCAATTTACGATTAATGCAAACAAGTTGCACAGCAAAAAAGGCCCAACAGGCGAATGCGCTTCCTACGTGAGATTCGGATAGTAAAGAAAGGTGATGAAGTTCTGGTTTTAATATATTCCAGCATAGGCGGTAGAGTTGTGGTGTTGATACCTCGGAGTCTTCAAAAGTACGAAGTTTTACATCAAGGGCATCTGCCATTTTTCCTTTAAAACGATCTACCAGCCAATGGTAGGGATGTTGCACAGGGTGAGTAGCGAGGAGATCGCCCACAACGCCTAAAAGAGATTGAAAACGTGGCTCTGTGATGAGTTCATGTGTTTGTAAGAATTTTGCCACATCTGAGGTACGTATACCATCAAATACATGACGTAATTCATACAAAAAACCATTTCGCATAAGTTCCTCCTCCCTCGTTGTCATGACACGTCGACTTGTGATGGTACTTGTACCGGAGAGCCTTGAGGCGACCACGGCACGGCAAATCACATCGGCGTTGCTGTTATACAGTCGGAGCAGTAACTCTGTGTAGTCCTTCTCCTGCAGCTCTGCGAGTATAGTGGGATCTCGGCGCAGGAGTCCTCTCGCGTCTGGGAGCCCCGCGAGTGCGAGTTGCCGCGTGACGACTGCGAGCGGAACGGCACGGCCGCCGTCTGCGGGGAGAAGCGACCGGAAGACCCGCCGGAAGAATCGCGCGAGGACGTCGAGTGGACGGCGGGCGGCGAGAAGACGAGCGACGACGGCAGCCCGCAGAACCGCCTCCACCGCCGCCGCCTCACCGTCCTTTTCTTCTTTTTCTTCCTCTTTCTCCTTTTTCTTCTTTTCTTCCTCTTTCTTTTCTTCTTCCGTCTTTTCTGTCTGTTGTTGTTGTTGTTCTTCTTCTTCTTCCTTCTTTTCTTCTTTTCCATCCACCTTGGCGTCCTCTTGCTTCTCCTTCTCCTCTGCGGCGGCGAGGGCGGCGGTGTCCCGCACGAGGGCCACCAACTCGGCCGGCGGCAGCAGTCGGCCCCCAAGCGGCGCCAGCAGGAGGACCATCACCCGCACAAAGTCCCGCGCCCCATCACCGCACGGCGCCACGTCACGCTGAAAGTCCAAACAATCCTCAAAGAACGGCAGAACATCGCGTGCAAGGGCGCGATCGCCAACCACAACCCCAACTTCAGCCGCAAAGGACATTGCCGCAGTCGTTACCGTCGGTACAGCACTACCACGTCGCGAATGGGGATAAGAGTTGGATACCACCACATGCAATACAGTTCCATCAGCCCCAGAGCCTTTTAGTTTTACATAGGCATTGTAAGCCGTTAACTCTTCATTCGTTTCACTTGTTGTGTCACGTAAGGATAACTTAAGATCTCCAACCGACATGTGTGTTAGATCGAACTCTTCTAAAATAGCATTCTGTAAGTCATTTAGCGCATTATCAGGTCGAACTGCACATGTCAACACTACTTCTTTTTTACCCCAAGTGATATAACAGTGTAACGGTAGACCAGTTGTACATGGATTACCTATACCAAGTAAAAGACGAATACGTGTACGTCCTGATTGCACTACAGAATCAAGTATCGCACACGTCTGTTCGTCACTCAGCAGAGGTGCTCCTTCATGATTGTACAAATGTACATCATCCAAAGATGTGATTCCATGTGCACATGCACATGCGGTTTGAAGTGTTTCCAGTAGATTCGGTTCATTTGGCTCCCATGAAAATTGGAAAACAACAACATTTGTCTGATGAAAAGAACATTCAATTTCAATTTTAGAAATTGGTATCAAATTAGTACCTGTTGCTCCCATATCATCTTCTTTTAACATCTTTTCAGGCTCCTTCACCTCTTCCGATGTGAGATGTGGTTTCTCCTCCAACTGTGGTGATTCCTCATCACTTGCACGGAGAGGAAGCACATCGGCACCACATCTTTCTTTCAAAAATGACTCTGTTGAGATAACCACAGAACGTCCCACCAATTCTGGTGGTTCTGAGACAAGCGTTACCTCTTGTACGACGCTAATAGATGTCCCATGTGGAGATTGGACTTCCTCGCTATCCTCCGAACCATTTACTACTTCAGTGTTCTCAGTATTTCCAGGATTAGAAGGTTCTTCAGTCGGTGCAGTTGAATTCTCTTTTGTAATAGAATTTATTCTATCTGATATTGTATGTTCATCCTTAATAAGATTAGAAGGCACTTCAGTCGGTGCAGTTGAATTCTCTTTTGTAATAGAATCCATTCTATCTGATATCGTATGTTCATCCTTAATAGGATTAGAAGGCACTTCAGTCGGTGCAGTTGAATTCTCTTTTGTAACAGAATTTATTCTATCTGATATCGTACGTTCATCCTTAATAAGATTAGAAGGCACTTCAGTCGGTGCAGTTGAATTCTCTTTTGTAATAGAATCCATTCTATCTGATATCGTATGTTCATCCTTAATAGGATTAGAAGGCACTTCAGTCGGTGCAGTTGAATTCTCTTTTGTAACAGAATCCATTCTATCTGATATCGTATGTTCATCCTTAATAGGATCTGATACATCAGTGCTTGTAGCAAAATCTTGTTTGGAAAAATTAAATACATCAACAACTGTGGTAGCATCTTCCTCTTTTGTAGAATTTCCTCGATCTGATTCCGCATTCTCTTTCGTGGTAGGATCCGAAGAACTAGTAGCTGCAGCAACCCTGTCTACATTCACAGGTTTTGATGCGGCAGCGGGTGCAACACACTCCGCTGCGATATCAGTAGGAAAACGGTACGTCAAACGACATGCCGTGTGCTCTGCCAAACACGAACGCAGTAGCAAGTTAACAGCGTTTTCGTCATTGAGGGGACGCAGATCATGTTCATCAGTGCCCAAGGCGTATAATTCCAGCTGCATGGAAAGCGGCGGTGGTTGTGGAATAGCGCCTCGCACGGCAAACATAAGTGCCTCCCGGACTCCACGCTTTGGAGTAATAAACCGTTTCTCCGTTACAGATCGTGTGGCTTTACCACCACTACCACTATTACTACTAGTTACTCCAACAACTCCCCCTTTCCCTGTCTCTGTGCTTTTCTGGTTATTGCTGTTGAGATTGTTTGGGTGGTAAATGCATAAATGAACAAGTTCATCATCTGCGAGCATGGAACTCGCAATTTTGCTTGAGCGTTCCGGTAACGTGACGACGAACTTAAGCCGCCCAAGTGGTGGTGGTTTTGCAAACAATTCCACCACGTCCCTATCGCATAATATCCGCTGTGTTTGTGATTCGGATTTCGACTGTGATTGTGATGATTGCTGTTCCGCCTCACTGCGATCAACGCAGAGATCGAAGGCACCATACTGCAGACGTAGATCTTGTGCCTTCAGCAACTCTGCGAGTTCACGCAGTGTACGTGGGGCACGATCCACGTTGAGTGTACGCCGCGTGCGCTCCCCGCCGCCCTGCACCTCCAGCGTGCACACAAGAGTTGCGCCGCCCATCACACATACAAGAAAAAAGAGAGAAGATTTGGGGGTGTGGTGGGGAGAACCGCAGGCGAAATAGAAAGAAAAGCGGGGAAGTAAAGGGGATAAGAAGAAACGCAGCAAATAAGAAGAAGAGCAGGCGCCTTTTTTTTTTTTTTTTTTTTTTTTTTTTTTTTTTTCGTTTTTCCTTTTCTTATGTGATCCATATAAAGATTGTTATTGAATAAGAAGAAGAAGAATAAGAAAAAGAATAAATGGAAGAAAAAAGTAAACACCACAGAATTAGAGAAAAAAAGAAAGAGAATGTGAACATGAATGTGTCGCACCTTGGCTAGCATACAACCAACTATGCAAAAATAAAAAAAAAAAAAACCGGTAAATCGAAAGAAAAATAGCATGATAGAAAAACTCAGAAAGAATTCAAAAAAAAAAAAAAAAAAATCGATCCCTATGATGAACACAATAAATATTAAGACATTCTTCATGTATTTAAATTTAATTACAAGTACCCTATAAAGTATTGAACAAAGAAGAAGTTTCTCTTGAACAGTGAAGAAGATTACCAAGGTCCACATCAACTCCTCTCATCCTCTTCGGTAATCCCCTTGTGGTATCCTCAATCTGCAATAAAAGTAATTCACGGTTCTTATGAAATAACTGTTGCACCTCCATTACACGACTACTCATCGCACTCAGTCTTTTCCCCTGTTCACTTTTCACCAAAGTAGCTAAATAACAGTAATGGCGTACAGAAGCTGTTGCTGCCGCATAACGTACCACCTGCGCCGCGTTAGAAACATGCGCCACTGCAGGAAGTATACGCTCAATGAAAAGAGAGTGTATTGTTGTGGTAATGATACTAAACTCAGATGGTCGATGGGTATATTGTGTAAGTGATGTAAGTGGAACACTATCCCACTTCTCATCACAGTATGATAAAGCTTGAGAAATAAAAATAACTACTGATGTCATCTCATCCACTAATGTAGTAGTATTAATATCTCCTCCATAGGATGGGGTAAGGCATTCCACAATAGAGATTGTATACCAATAAAGTGTATTGCAGAATGTAGAGACTGTTTCCCAATGAATACGGTCATTAAACCAATATAGTTTGGATGTATTCCACCAATTCAGTGATTTTCTAAAATCTTTTGCTGCCCCACATTCGTACTTTTTTTCTCGTTTTTCTTTTTGTTGATTCCCATCTTCTTTCATTTGTAGTTGTAAAAGACCTGCAAGTCGATACTGTTCTGCTTTTTCTTCTGCTCTTTCAGCCATATCCGCGTTATCTTCAAGTATTTCCCATTTCGTCATTTTTGGAAAGAGTTTTCGTCTTATCTCGTTAAATATAGGATAACATATACTCATTGTGTATGGAGAGGAGGAACATTCGCGTAACATTCTCAATGCCTTAAGAGGATTCCTTTCCTCATTATATGCATATATAGCAAGGTAATATAGTGAATCTTTTAATTCATTATCTAACTTGTATGCTTTCTGGAATAAGGCTACCGTATTTGCTGAAAATTGATTTTTCTCTTTTATTAAGATTGCAGAAGCCAGTTGAAAATGAGCTTTTCCACTATTAGGGCATACATTAATTGCACTACGAAATAATGATTCATCATCATACCAATCATCTATTCGTGTATAAGTTAAATAGGCCCATAAAAATAGAAATATAATAATGGTAAAGATTTTTGTAAAACTCTTTACTTTATATCTCTCTAACTTTCTTTTTTCTTCTTCTTCTTCTTCCTCTTCTTCTTGTTGTTGATGCTTTTGTTTTTCTTTCGGTTCTTCTCTCTCTTGATAAAACTGTTTCTCTTCAGCTCCCATCAAGGTGTGTATAATGAGAAGTACAGCACCGATGGAGGGAACATAGAGACATCTCTCTGCGATAAACGTCCCTACACGCACAAGCAGATGGCTTACTGGCATATACGGTATAATAATCCACATACTCATCAATAACCATCGAAGTGAAAAGAAATCCAAGAAACGCACAACCCGCCAAACATGTTTACAAAAAAGATATAGTATTACAACTAAGAAGAGAATCATAAAAGCCACTCGTCTATCCCATATGGTCTCAATAAGTGGAATACAGTTATAACTGTATTCACAACACAATTGTGTTGGAAAGAAAAGAAGCTCCATGTTCTTCATCTGAATTAAAAACCGCATACCCAACCAAACTAAAATACCAGGTGGTATAAAATACTGCGGGTTCTCCGTACGCCGCAGCATATAATTAAATGATAAGTCTACTGAACCAATATAGCGTTGTCGAAACATAATAACATTAAGAATGAGTAAGAGGGCAATAGCACAAGTCAGGATCACCTCATGTATAGATATCCATCCTCTTAAATATAAAAATATAGCGTGAATCATAAATAAAGCAGCAAAGGTTATTCCACTCTCTTTTGAAAATACACTAAGGGATGTAAAGATAAAAACAAAAAGAACACCCCAGACTTGATTCATGGATATCTGGTAAGGTTTTTTTGGATGTACCTTCTCATCACTTGGTCTTTGCTTCAATACAAGGAAATGCAAAGAGAAGAATGCACAAAAACCAAAGAAACAATAAAGGAGTTCAGCTCTACCGACAACAGATACCACAGCATCAGTGTGTACAGGGTGAAGCATAAAGAGTATCATTGCCAACGTGGGACACATATCCTGTTTTCTCCTACTAATACTACTAATAATAATAGAAGTAGTTGTAGTTGTAGTATTAGTATTGTTAGACCTACTGTTTATACAAGTACTTTTGTCCTTCCTTGGAAAGTAGATAGCTGCTAAAATGTACACACAAATACCATTCAATATAGAAAATAAAATGTTCACAGTACGCAAGGAATAAGCGGAATGCTCATATCCACTTAGCCAGTGCTGTAGTCGAAAAGTCAGAACAGTAAATGGACGAAAGGATCTATTTGATGTATGGGAATGAAGTGTATTTCCCCAGTAGTCATGCTGAAGTAAATCCCATAGTGTGCTTTGAGAATTGGCGTGGGCGTCTTGATTTTTAATAAGCGCCAAATGATCATCAAACGTAAATTGACACTTTAGTGACTTTGCATACAACCCCAACGAGACAGTTATAACAATAGCAATGAAAAAAAAATCTTTTTTTCCAAATAACTTTTCCTTTTGTTGCTGTTGCTGTTGTGCCTGCTGCTCTTTCTGTGATGAAAAGGGTGTTGATACTGGTGGTGCTGATAAAAAAGACACGTCACCATTAGTAGTTGTGACTATATTCCTAGGTGAAATTGTTCTCTTTCTCAACATTATTCATCCCTTACTTGAGAAAAAGGATATGGAACCATTAGTAGATAAATATAAATTTAAAACACGAACCAAAAAAAAAAAAACAGATACATACATACATATATGTATATACATATAAATATAATAAGGAAGATAAATAAAGCCATATATATATAAACTAAACTAATCAACACTCTCACTACAAACAAAAATAAATACAAAAGAAAAAATGCAATTATCTTCCCCATACTTTATGCGCATGCACATAGTTGAGTAAACTTGTGTCTTTCTATGTGTATAAAAACTTCACTTCACACATGATACCGGTGCTGTTGAAGATGATGTGGATGCCATTTCCCATTCCTTCCCTTCTCCTTCTTCTGACTGTTGCATGTAGCTGTGTCTAAGACCGGCGTGAGTTTCACGTTGTTCTTCAATTCGAGCACAAAGCCAATCGTACAGTATTTCCACATCACCTGGAATATCATCCCTACCATTTCTATCCTTATCGCTATATGGATTGCGCTTGTTCGTTGTCTCTTGCAGCATCCCTTCCAGTTTATCCAGCACATGATTCTGTGTTTCAATAAAGTTTGCGAATACCCGCTTGGCAAGTTGTTCCTTCACTCTATATCGATGCAAGAATGTTTGAAGAGATCTGTTCTCCTGCTGCATCTGCACTTCTCCCCGCGTGAGTGTTTCCACCTTCAATTGCAGTTCCTCCACTCGGCGGTTTGCCTCCAGCAGAGAAGTCTCCAATTCACACAATCGTGTGGCCCCGGCGGCGGGAACGGCGGCTGCACGTTTGGCGGCTTTAAGGGCCTTTTCCAGTGCGACTGTGCGGGACTCAAATTCTTCCTGCAGACGATGGGCCCGTGTGAGTTGTTGCTGCATTTCCTGTCGTTCCTCCTCGGCGGCGGTGAATTGTGCCTCGAGTTCTTCGCGGCGGCGTCGCTCCGCTGCGAGATCTTCTTCTAATTGACGGATGTGTACATGACGTGCCTCTATCGTCTCTGGCAGTAATACACTACCCCTCATCGTCACCGCAGCAGCAGTATTATTATTATTATTATTATTATTATTATTATTATTAGTATCCGTAGTATGGGAAAGAGAAATATGTATAGGAGGAGGAGGAGTGTCTTCTAGTGATTTACTATGTCTCTGTGAGTGTATTGGCAGTTGTTGTTGTTGTTGTTGTTGTTCCATTGACATTTTATTTGGAGATGTTACGATAGACGTTGATATCCCACCGCATTGTAATAAAGAGCGTGTGGTGTCTACCACATCTTCTATACTTTCACAGCACTCATTGGGTGGCAATAGTTCATTCAATCCAACCAGACAACGTTGCACTTGTGATTGTAATTCACGGTGTTGACGCCGCAACTGCAGTAACTGCCGCAAATCTTCAAGAAAACTCATTGAATAAAGTCCCTCTTCAATAAGTGCCCGCTGCAGCATTCGCTGACCCACTACAAGTGAGGCGATAGCGGGAGGTAATAAACGCAAAGTTGGTTGATCGTCCTGCAATTGCTGCAAGGCCACATCCAAGTGTGGGGGTGTTGACAGTGTATTCCCCACATTCACAGTTCCCTCTTCTCTATCATCATGGACTTTTCTCTGTCTCAGTTCAGGCTTGGATTTCCGTGGATACATATCTTTCATTTCATTATCATCATCATTATCATTATTATTATTTTCTTCTGATTCTTCTTCGTATTGGTCCAATTGAAGTACCGAACAAAGATGCGAAATAAGCATATCCAGCACATAAAAGCGCTCGGCATCTTGAGTCTTCATAATACACTCATCACGCGTCAACAGAGAACTCCGCTCATCACAGATAAGAGGCTCCTTCACCACAAACCACGTGGCTGTTCCTGCAGTGGCATTAACACCCCAAAGAGTGGTATGTGCACAGCGTTCCCCAGAAGAAAGCGACAAAAAACCATTACCAGGAAATTGAAAAGATCCCTGTAGTGTTAATTGCACCGCATCCCACACGAGTGCCTGTTGATCTTCACCGTAACTCCACATATGACGTCCAAGCGACATCACTAATAAACTCCGCACCGCACTCCCATTACGATGAGCCTGCCACACACATCGTGGAGCCTTACCGTCTTTTTCCATCTTGTTTGAAAAAGAAGAAGAAGAAGGCATAGATGTATGTGGTAACAATAACGGAAAAACTACCATATTTCCTGTTGTTGTTCCTATCCAAAGACGTTCCCCACGAACCAGTGTACAACAGGAGGGTTCACCATACTCATTCGTATCATATGCTGGCATACCAAATATAAGTGTCTCATCTACACTACGCCGCCAATTCCACACATCCACATCCCCGCGTTGAGCAACCGTTACGATTCGCTCACACATCTCATCAATCATTATAGTGTGAAGACGACCACGAATACGAAAGAGACCTGTTGCACTGACACCCTCTTCATCCCCACCCCATTCTACTAACACTACTTCGCTAAAAATACCATCAAAGAATGAAACTAATACTGAAACACCACTCACCATATCCTCTGTCGTTAATACTGATGGTACTGATCCTCCCATGTGATTCTTCTGAGCTTCACTCCCTTCATTTATAGAAACAGCGGTTATAGCTGTTAATTGTGACTCTAACTCACATTGATGTAGCACAATTTGTGGATTATCTGCATCACATAATACAAGACACCCTTTTACAGTGGCAATACAAACAAAGACCTGTTGGCAACCGCAAATCGTTGGAAACGCAATTGAAAGAATACGGTCATCCTCATTACACTCAAAAATAGGAGTAGAAGGTTCAACAGATGTCATCGCTGGTGATGATATCATGTCTGATACCATAGTAGCAGAGAAATAAAAGACCTGTGTGTTAGATTTATCAACAGCCCACACAGCACCACGTGGATCACAATGTAGAGAAGAGAAAGAGTTACGGCCGACGAAAGGAATTTCTCCTCCCAATGAACATTGTGGTGGAAGAAACATAAATTTCAAATCCTCTTTATTATCGTTATTGTTGTTGTTCTGGTACTATGTTGTTTCTTCTTCTCTTTATCCTTCAGTTGCTGCTGCTGTTGCTATTTGCAAAATAAAAATAAAATAATAATAACAATTACAATAATAGTAAAGAAAAGTAAAGAAGGTTTAAAAAATGAATGTTGAAGTTTACCAATATACATGCATAACAAGACAAAATATCACAGAACCTCAGTAATACCAAGAACAATCCTCTCCTTGGAGAAAACAGAAACAAAAAAAAAATGGTGATACACAACCTTTCACTTCACATGGGCTATAAGAAAGAAAAAAAAAAAAGTTCAAGAAAGCAAGAAAGACAACATATATATAAATAAAAATAATAAAAAAAACAGCATATCAAAAGTAAAGTGCTGTTTTAGGGTGTTCCAGAGGGGTCCTAGTCCAGGAGAGAGCATCATACATCTCCTTAGGACCACGAATATACATTATCATCATAAATTCATCCCACTGAATCGTCATGGTCTCATCCAGACCAATACGACTACAAAGATGTTT
Source organism: Trypanosoma theileri (assembly GCF_002087225.1). NCBI lineage: Eukaryota > Euglenozoa > Kinetoplastea > Trypanosomatida > Trypanosomatidae > Trypanosoma > Trypanosoma theileri. The sequence continues at coordinate 514,932 of NW_021639856.1, read as the reverse complement.
TACCTCTTCAGAGGATATTGGTTCACCATACAGGCGTGCATGTATCGCAGCAAGATCCCGTGCCTCAATGAAGCCTTCCATACCTTCTGATGGTTCCATGTTAAACTCCAAAAATACACGCTGTAGTTTCTTTATCAATATGTCATCATACTCACTACCATCAAGTCGCAAAAGCACAATAAACATTTCCCACGTGAGACGCTCCTGTGGGGCACGGGCCTTCAGTTGCTCTAAGAATTCCTCTGTGAAGGTACCAAAGTCACGCTCGTGTCCGAGAATACGCATCCGCTCACGCAGTCCATCTACTAACGCCGACGCCGGCACTGTGCCATTCTGCTGTATCTCCACAAAGTAACGTTTCATCGCTCGCAGGTGAATTACTTCAGGATGAACACTTGGCTTCGGTGTGCCCCCTGAGGCGTGAAAGGCCAATACACAATTGCGTCTTGTCTGTTCAAACACAGACTCCGCCACCGGCTGCGGTAGAGACGTGCGGCGCACACCCACTTCCTTCATATTTGTGTTTCGCACCACCAACTCCGCGAGATAAGTGCCACCCGTCCATGAGATGAACTCATTGCCGCTCAGTTCAATACGCTCTAATGCCGGGTGGAACATCGCCATACGTGTGATAAAGTAAACAGAGTCATTTGTTAGATAATTATTAGCAAAGTTCAGTGACTTGAGAGCGGGAAATCGTTTACAAAGCTCTACCACCGGACGGACTCCTTTTGCTCCAACATATAATCGAGAAAAGTTCAATTCCGTCGTTTCATTCCATTGTCCAATACGATCTGGAAACATGGCCGCTACTGCTGAGATTGGATGACACTGGAAGCGCTGGCACAGTTCTCTATATGCCTCGCGCGGTGTGAGAGCGTGGAACTCTGACTGCAACTGCTGCACATTGTATGGTGTCCCCACTGCACTCTGGGACTCCATCCCCGAAGAGACATCACGTGAGGCCACAGAGAGCATTGATTTCAACTCACTCTAACACCAACAACAATAACAACAACAAGTGCAGAAGCAGCAGAAAGGTAACAGTTGAAGTTCCAAAGAAGAAGAAGAAGAGAGAAAAAAAGATGAATATAGAGTAAGAAAGAAACAAAAAAAAAAAACATATACCAATAGGGATGAGATTGCGCACACTGCAAAGTTTTCATAGCCAACACAATCCAATAAAAAACAAATAATAAGAACACTAGATAACTGGAGAAAAATAGAATAAATAAATAAAAAAAAAAATAGAATACAGCACACAATTATAAAATAGCGTACAATTCGATATAAAGGAAAAGATGAACAAAGGGAAAAAAAAAAACCCTTTGCAGCAAATGCTTTTCGGCGTGAAGAGGAAAAGAAAAAACAATGAGAAAAAGATACAAATACAGAAAAAAAGGAAAAAAAAAGTAAGCGATAGAGATAAGAACTCTTAGCGTGAGATCGATTGTGCAAAGCCAGGAACCCGATGTACTGTCTCTTCAACTGATATACTATTAACTCCAAAATCTCCATTTGCCCCTAGTGAAGGGGTTGTTGTGATGATATTACTAATTCCTTTTGAAGAATTGGATAGTCCATTATGAGAAATTAAAAACAGTTTAAACAGTACACGTTTCATATTGGCCACAAGAGTGTCTCTCGCCTCTTGTGACTCTGCACAGCAAAACAATGACCCCTTTTCATGTACAATGATAAAGGCATACTTTAAAAAGGTCGATGGAGGTTTAACACCAAGTTCAGTAGCAATATATACGTCTTTCACACTTGTCATCCTCCATGAATATGTTTTTTGTTCACCATCATTGCGGTGTATAATGTAATCTCCCAAGAGAAGCCAAAAAGAGCGTACAAAGGAGGTACAACCACTACGACAACACCATACTGGTACAGCAGAAACTAAAGGTTCTGTAGAGTTCTTTACACTTTCATCAAGACTCCCTTCACGTTGATTTTCCTTTTCACTCTGCCCAAGTGGAGCATTTATCAATGATGATTTGGTTTCCTTTTTACAGTACTGACGAATATGTCGCACAAGTGCGTGTCCATGTTGAACGTTTAGTGGACATAACAGCAATAAAACAGGATTGGATCCGAGAGAAAGCTGCAAATATAATCCATTCTTTGCACATGAACGTGGGGCTCGCATTAAAAGCATAGAACTCAACTGACAATTTAATACATGATCCAGCGCAATAGTTATCTCCGGTTTCACTGTGTTTGGCCGTAATAGCAATAAACGTGAGTCTCCATCCAATATCACCCACGTTCGTTCCCATTTTTCCTCAATACATGGTTTTACACACTTGTATGCCCAAAAACCAATATGTAGCTCCTTTGTTACGTTTAGTCGTAAGGGTTTCGCTTTTCGTTTTACAGTTAAAATAAACTCCTGCATCTTAGCCAAGACATCAACTTCATTATGACAATTTTGTATCATTAATTGACGGAAATTATTAAAAGAAAAATATTTATTTTCATCCTGCTGAAAATCACTCTGTTGCGAAACCCAATCTCCTGAAAATACCTCTTTCCCCAGAACAGCAGCAATAAGAAGATGACAGGTTTCAAGATCTATTAGTCGCTCTCCGCTAAGACTTATTGTCCCCAAAGAACTGAAGAACTGATCTAATACAGCAGCGTTTTCATTCATAAAAGGAAAAGAAGGGTGAACCATTACAGGACAACTCGTAGACTCTTCGGTAAAAAGAACAAGTCGCTTACACTCTTCTACCAAAACAAGAAATACAATAACCTCATTCTCCACCAACAAATTTCGCTCCTCAGATTCATAAAGCATATAAATATCGCCAAACTCCGCTACACATTCACTCAATAGTTTTTCACGAGCAGTCACTTCCTCAGCAACGAATTTTTCTACTGCACTCTCATACATACGCTGATAAGCATCGGCAGCATCATCAGAAGCCTTTCTGCTTGGTGATACACGACCACTGGCAATGGCAGAAGTGGATCCAGAAGCGTTACCATGCACATACTTCTGTTCCAGGGCAGCAATGAACTCCTCTTCACGACCACTGTACTTCTCAAGCTGTGCATCCACGTTCCCAAGCTTGCTAGGGGCATACTGCTCGTAAATTGCAACTACTCGGCTACGATAATCCTGCCCAGCAGCAGCAGGCTCAGGGCCATACTTGTTCACAAGGGCTGCAATTAGTGCCTCTTCCTGCCCATGATACTTCTCCAGTTGTGTATCCACAAGACTGACCTTGGCAGGTGCGTACATCTCATATAACGCCACCAGCCGAGCACGGTAGGATGAGGGACTGTCGGTTGGAGTTGATGTTTCTTTTCCCGCATCGTTATCTGTTGCATCATATTCCGGTTCAGGACCATACTTGTTTACCAATGCCTCAAACATCGCCTCTTCCTTTCCTCTGTATTTGGTGAGCTGCTTATCTACAGAATCTAATTTCTCTGGGGCGTAGGTGGTGTAGAACTGCACCAAACGTTGGTGGTAATATGCCCTCCACTCCTCCGCAGGTCCCTCACCATTCTCCTCATCCGCACCACTTGTACTCTTATTACTGCCTTCCATATATCCAGGCTCTGGACCGTACTTATTCACAAGGGCTTGCAGAACCTCCTCTTCACGTCCGGCATATTTTGTGAGTTGTGCATCCACCCCCTTTACCTTATCAGGTGCGTAGTGTTCGTAAAAGGCGATGAGACGACTTCTATAGTCTAATGACATTGTTTACCCTCTTGTGAAGGTAAGAGTGTCTAGTCACAGTGCTGCTCGGTTTCACACTACGCAAGTAGACGCGAATGGGATAAGGATCGGGATAAGGAAAGAAAAACAAAACGCGAAACTTGTGTGAATATAACACAGACCTATGTGCAAAAAGAAAAGACTTAAAGTACATAAAAAAAAAGGAAAGAAAAAGCAAAAAAAAAAAACAACAACAATAAAGTGTTACAAAATATAGCAGTATTGTTGGAAATAAAGCCTCCGAGAGCATAGTGAAAAACCAAATAAAAAGAAACGAAAAAAAAAAAAAAATAGCACATGCAACGATTGGCGTTAGACGAAACTAGATTGATACAAGCCCTTTGATCGCACACGCTCAAGCAGCACTTCAACGGAGGCCGTCCGCTTAACGTCCTCCGGGAAAAGACGCCACTCTTTAGCAGCATCTGCAAAAGAGACATTAGAGAACCCTTTCATAAAGCTTTGTACAAAGAAGACGTAATTTCCCTTGCGCCGCCGTGTTGTAATACTACTTCTACTACTACTACGGCCTCTTTTCCATCCATCTATATTCTGTGAGAGTCCCTCATCGCGCTGAGATAACTTCATCTCTCGCTGTGATGCTAGTACAGCCATAACATGTGGAGTTCCTGTTTGAAGCGAATATACACTGTAACTCTGTCCATCCTGTACTAAGAACCGCCCCATCGCGTCTACAGCAGCAATAACTGGTCTTGGTTCCTCAGAGCTCACAAGAACAGCGGCTGCGCCAAAACGACGTTTAATCTCCAATGTTCCTGTCTTAGTACGATAAGACACCCCATTCACACGTACATTCATTCCCCTTTCGTTTTATGTATGATTGTACCCTTCACCCACACTTGACTTTTTTATCGTTTAAAAACAAGAAAAAAAAAAGAAGGAAATACAAATATATAGAAAAAAAAGTAAAAAATAAGAAAAAAAAAACATGGTTCTGCTATAAACTATCTTACTCCCAAAACACCAAAAAAAAATAATAAAATAAAATATTTCTTACTTCCACAACCTCATTACGGTATAGAGGGCACGTAAACAAAATAATGATATGTGACCATGTGTAATCTTTCCATGTTTCCTTTTTTTTCTTTTTCTCTCTTTTATTCCAACATTTACACCCGTCGTCTTAGCGCCTTCAGTAGTTCCTCATCCAAGGGAATAGCTGCCTTGTTAAAATAAACCACCAGCAAGGCTTTGTGTAAATCTGGAGTAGATGCTACATTCATGGTTTTTGCCCTCTGTGCGAGTGCGCAGGCGAGTGCATTCTTCAATCCACCAGGCGAGAGTTGCGGTAGAAGTGATGCCGCCGTATTCAACTCCGCCATCGTCGTGCACCGCACACATGAATTCACAATAAGCTCAAGAAGAGTAGCCTGCATAGACACTATTACATCAGAAACGATATTGCAACACTGATAAAGACGTACTAACTGGGGAGTTGAGAATGCAGCAACATAGACAAGAGCTTTTTTATGCCCTAACGGTCGAATAAACAACAACAACAACAATCGCTCTAGAAACAACTTGTTTCCTCCTCCTCCTCCAGTAGTACTAACACTACCAACAGTAGTAGGAGCAGGAGTAGCAGCACTGGTTTCTTCCTTTATTCCTCTCTGCGCAGCAACAGTTTCGAGTGCTGTTAACAATACTTCGAGGTGCAACGACGTCACACTATCGGATTCATTCATCAAACAACGAACAAAAATCTCAAACGCCTCCACTGGGAACTCGTGAGAGTCACTTCTCATAAACTTTGTCATCTCCCGCAGTGAGAATTGCGCCGGATTCTGCTCTGCGTAATTTAACAACAACTCCGTAAGTGGTAACAATACATTACCAAAACCTCCATCGGCTACAAGACGGGGAGTTCTTCGCCATAAATCAAAGACAACTGCTGGTGAAAGAGACGATGTGCAACGTTCAAGTGAGAGAGTGCAAGATTGCAGTAAACCGCATGTCCTTGTGTATATCCCACCTTCACCAACTGCCGTCATCATCTTGATAGTATTTGTAGATGTAGTTGTAGTATTCAGTGACGACGGCGATGATGATGATGATAATGATGATGATGTTAATGATAAACGCAGCAGAGGAGAAATACGAAGTAAATCACAAACGCTACAGAGACATCCTGTGCATTCAGTCACTACAACAGATCCAGGATTACCTCGTTCCCATGATGCGGTAAATTCTTCCAAAAGTCGAGTAATCTCTGCAAAGAGTACAGTATCTCTTATATTCTCATTACATGAATCTAAGATATCCAATGCGACTGAGAGTAATCCTGCAAGTTTACCATTATATCGTTCCCAAACCAGATCACGAATTTCATGACACTTTGAAATAAGTTCCTCCAACAATAATTGAGTTTCACGGCTTACTTCATGTGTAGTAGAATCCTCTTTCTCCAGTACAGTTGCTATACAGACTGTACCCAAAGAGCTAAGAAGTGCATCCTTTGCACATAATCTATCTAAACAATTAGCACGAATACAATTTAAGATATGACGTCTAATAGAACGGGTGACTTCACTGGGTTCAAGCGTTACTACAAACTTTATTAACTCATGACAAAGATCCTCCCCAAGTTGCTGACGTCGAAGAATGTGCTGTAAGAGAAAATCCACCTCATCTGTATCAACAGAAGAAGCGCTATGTGTTCTAGAAAGCATTCGAATAATAGACTCTGCTGGTAATAAATGCGCATCTGATAATAAACGATCCTTTAAGCTTTTATAATCCTTCCCCAAGAGTAATTCTTCCTCACTTCCCAAGAAGTTATCCCCATCTCTACCGGCAAGACGAGTTTCCTGAAGAACAGATAATAACTCCTGTTGAGCATCACACACACATTCTGGTACAATAATAAGAGCCTCCACCACTAATGATCTACTAGACGCTGTTAAATTACTTGAAAAATAAATAAGACGACGACATGTAGCCTTCCATAAGGATGTATGTTTCATTTCCATTCGAAGTGTAGCAATAGACCAAAGTAATCGAGCTGTTTTTGGTTCATCTAGTTGTAGTAAATGTTCCTTAGCACAATAGAGAAGTGTATCTATTATTTCTAGTGGCTCTGTTGGTGCAGCTTTGGCAAGAGCATGAAGTGATACAAGAACCATTGAAGGTTTCCAAAGTGCAAATTGGGCATCTATGGTGCGTTCATCCAATTCCATTAATAAATTCCTCATACAAATAGAAGAAATACACCCACGAGAACCACTCTTAACGATACGAAGAATACTTACAGTTACATCATCTGACAATGTTTGTGTTATTGGAAGATGTGAAATTAATGAAGTTAGTCGTTGGACACACGTATTCGCGTACTGCAATAATTGTGTGTCTACATTATAAGAAGCAAGTGAAACCAATGAAGAACTTATGGAGCTTACATATCGAACATTATCAATACAAGGTGGTACATTAGTCAGTGTTACTGCCCGAGTGCAGATTTTCGTAAAAATTGCACGTGTTGAGTTACTCATATGTATATGTATGTATGTATGGAGCTGCTATCCTTTCTTTAATACTCCTTCTCCGTGCAGCTTCACAATAAAGAAGAAAGAAATAAAAAGAAAAAGAACGTTGTATTATATTTTTTCATAGAGTTAAGTCGTTAACGCCCACACAATAGGTAAGAATTTGTATATATGAGTATATATATATATACAAATACAAAAATATATGTATATACGTATAATTAGAAGGACAAGAAAGCGAGTTCCTTTCTTAACCTGAAGACAGCAATAAAAAAAACCACTAAAAGAACACACGAAAAGTATATTGTTTACAAATATATATATATATTATATCAAATCTGATAATTGGTGCTTTGAGCAATGTTTCCTCTTATTTCCACTTTTTTTTTTCTTCTCTTAATCACATCCTACATCCTCTGCACCTCACTTTCTATTCCCTCTCACTTTTTTTTGGGTATTCTCTCCCCATACACACATCCTCCTCACACAATTTTTTTTTTTTCCTTTTCTTCTTTTTCGTTTCCTTTTGTTTTTTTTTTTTTTTCTTTTTGCGTTTGCTTTTTCTTTTTTTTTTTAAATTCTTGCCGATGATTATAGTATTCGTGTACACGGCATAAGATCATCTATGTCTTCTTTTTCAAATGCACATGATCCCTGCCTCAGTGCTACTCTCAACTGATGTGGAAGACGTTCTTGCAATACTCTTAAATTAACTCGACTCAGCTTTGCCAACCAACGAAGCGCTAACTCTGAAAGTGATAAATGAGTGAAGAGTCCTAATGGATATCGGTAGAGACGATTAGAGTAGTAAACCACATCTGTATCTCCTGGTAACTCACCGCCAAATATTAAGAGAGATCCCTGAGCGACTACAGAGGCATGTCCACTGCGAGCACTAGGCCGAGCCTTTCCCCCACATAAAGTGAGATCCACCCACTGCGGGGCCACTGCGGTGGTATCCATACACCAAAAATCATCAAAGTACTCTTCGCCGTCGGTATCGCCACCGTGAATGTACACCCGTCCACCGAGAAGCGCCATCACGCAGGAATAACGCGGCGGTGGACGTGGGGCTCCACAGGGGGCTATCTCTTGCCACATATTACTTGGAAAATGATAACGGAAGAGGGAATTACTGTAGAGAAACCCTCCCGTCTGTGAGGATGTGTTGGCGCGATAACCACCAAAGACATAAAGATAATCCCCTTCCACCTGTGCACTGTGACCTAATAAAGGAAGAATGGGTTTCCCAAAGTTTCCAAGGGATTGAACTACATGCCATGTATGGGTATCAAGATCTAAATACCAGAAACTGTTAGAGGTATTACATGGTTCTCCCATAAGTATGTACATTCGATTTTGGTAAATGTGTGCGGTGTGAAGTCGTCTGTCGCCTGGACCATCTGGTTCCGGTGGGGCCATGTGTAACCATGACCATGTAAAGGTAATAAGATTTAAAATAAGAACATCTGAAAATAACATGGGCATATGTAAATCTTGTCCACCATAGACATACATATTATCACCATAGACTACAGCAGAGTGGCTAATACGTGGGGCAACAATTTCACTATTAATTGTTTCCTTATATGTCCATCTACATGTTTTTAAGTCAAAGCAATGAACCTCATTATACACGTAATGCAGTGCACCGCCACCAAAGAGAACAAGAAATTCATCCTTGTAATTTGCCAAAGAGTGACAACAGCCATGTGGAGGCATATCACCATTAGGGGGAACACTACTCCACATATATGTTGTCAATGCACCTCCAGGGGATTGTGAGAGCATTGCAGTAGCAAAGAAAGGAACACACCAATAAAAATAATAAACCTGTAGGTGAAGCCTCGGGCAAAACCAACGCTAACAACAACAATAACAACAGCAATAATAATAAGATTATGTATATATATATATATATGAATTTGTTCTTGATCTATACTCCCTTAGTGTAATATTCGCAGTAAGGAGTCCCGAATACAGGTTTGCCAAGAGAGGGGAGAGGGGAAGTCAAAGCAAGAAAAAGAAACTATCTGAAAGGAAGAAAAAAACCCCAATATACAAATACTAGTGGAACCAGAATAATAGGGAGAAAATGAAGGCGAATACTAAGATTACTGTGTCAAGGGCTGCCTTCAAAAAGTGAAACTCCTTTAAGGGCCACTCTAAAGATGAACGAAGAGAAAAAAAGAAGAGAAATATATTTTTTTTATATTTATATATATAGAACAACAAAGAAAAAGAAAAGATATCAAATTCCAGAGGTTATTTCACAAGAGAGAGAATTAGAGAACAAAAAAAAAAAAAAACGGAGAGAGAATAAGAGTGAGACAATATTAAACGTAAACAAAATACACAAAAATAAATTCAAACTTCCTTCAATATTCGTTGAACTTCAAATTCATCCACAGCATTTCGTACGGCATAAAGCCACGGTGGTGCTTCCTGTGGCAACTCTACCACCATTCGAGCCACCTCGCCCAACATTGCAAGTTCAGATAACAACAATAACCACATTGGCTTTCCTTCTCCTTCTTCTTCTTCACCTTCCTCTTTATTATCATCCTTATTCTCTCTCTCATTCCCTAATGTGAGGGAAGAGACGGTTTGGTGAAGACTAGCGTACTCCTTTACGGCCTCGCAAAACACCTCAAGAATAAGTGAAGGACAACAACAACGTCCCTGAAGAAGTGCAAGACCCGCACGTACCACCGCAGAGAGACGGAATCCTCTACTCTTTTCTTCTGCACAAGTGAAAGACCGCAATAAAGAGATAAGAACACGTTGAAGTCGTGAAGCGTTTGGACTCTGTGCAAGTGTATTCAACACATAATGTGAAAAGCAATCTTTTTCACTTTTCCATTCAAAATCTCCATTTTTTTCTATTTGTGTTACAAACGCTTCTAACGCAGTTGCGAGAATTTCTGATGCCACTAATAGATCTAATGGACGTACTAATCTCCACACAACACGAAAGTGTAGAGGATTCATCCCAGACCATTCTCTTACCATTTGTTCATATATTTTCCATTCTGGTGTATTTATATTCATTGAAGTTTGAACCCATGCGGCGATTCGTTCAGCCGCACGATGAGACTGAACAGCATCACTCTCTACACCTTGTAATACTTGCATAACCCCCCATACATCCTGCAGTGATCTCACTATACAAGAATTAAGCTCTACACGTGTATGATCATCTAGTCCTTCAACATCAAAACATCCACATGTGAGTTCCATATGGCTTTCTTGCATTAGGAAAGATAAATGGGATGCCAGTTCCCATCGCGGTGTTTTGTCTTCTCCGCATGATAATAATACACCATTCCAAAGACTCTCCATCACATTCTGTAGAGGAGGAATACCCAATTGACGTAGTGCCTTACTAATATCTGCAGCCACAAGAATATTATTTAACGACATTACAGCTTCCCGTAATAATTCTATTAAAGAAAAAACTATATTAGAAATCTGTTCCGTACTCCAATGATCTTTATAGCGACGTGAAACCAGAGGGAAAAGTGGGGCATTTTGTACCAATCGTCTTAATACTTCTTCTTGTTGTTGTTCTTTTTCTTCTTTACAATGTAATAGAGTCTGTTGAGCTACTATTGCCTGATAAGAAAGATCTGCATCCCACACAGCTGCAATGATATAACCTTCTGCTGCTATAGCCTCCACTCTTGAATGCCGTGCGGGTAGTAACAATCGACACAATCGCTCGTACGTTGTAAAGAGAGCAATTGGAAGTTCATCATGTCGAACCGCAAATTCATCTCCATCATTCGCAGATAAATACATGGCAATATCTGCAGTATCCGAAGCGGATAAACGTCCTAACCATGTAAGCAATGCTATTTGACAACTTTCCATAAATTCCCGTAATTGCCGTAATGCCTCTAATTTACACGTATTAGTTTTATGAATATCATCCACTACCATGGCGTAATCTTCTGGATCGTCTGTTTCATCCATTACAGGAATAGAAACAGGAGTGAGAACTTGTGCCAGTACACTAAGTCCCTCACACACAACCAGCAGTGTTTCCAATGACTGCGATGATATTGTATTCATCATTCCTTCTACACTTGCTGGATCTGTTAATACACTCCGTAGCATCTGTGCAGATAACGCTAAAGCTTGATATAAGGTGTGTTCAGGTCCAAATTGCACCACCACAGCTTCTACAGAAGACTCTAATATAGATGTAATAACAGAACAGATGTGAGATAATGGTGCACGAGTTCCATCACTATGAATAGCTGTTAATACAGATTGTATAAGGGTTACTGCGGTTGTATCCAGCATTGTAAGTGATCGCAATATAGTTGTGATAGACTCTAGTATAGCCTCACTTGCTGTACCATTCTGCAATTGATGAACGGCGTATTTCCAAAAGAGTGAAGAAGGAAGTTGAGACCAAAATAATGGTGCCATATCTTGGGCATCATTTACTGTACATTCTGTTAAGAATGATACTCCTTGACTGATCATAGTTGCCTGTGCAGTTAAATCTTCTATAGGCATAGAAGTAAGAATAAGATGCATACTATTTTGTACACATAATCGTTGAGTTGAACGGCGTATGGGTCCCATCAATACGCGACGGTCACTTAATACACTCATGAGAGTAGAAAATAATCTCATAAAAACACGAATATCTGTTATCTCAGTAGGTACAGTTCCTCCAAAAACACTCAACAATCCTTCAATCACATTCCCATTTGGTTGAAGAAGTAATAGTGATGCGATACAAAAATACAATTGTGTTAAAACTGTTCCTGGAAGGTGCGGTGTGCGTAGACATTGTAAATAAAAACGTAACAATTCACTAAAATCATCAGATGGTCTCCTGTCGTTAATTGGACGTGCTAACGCCTCTGGAATATACAAGAGACAAAACATACGATTAAGAATAGATATCAACAGTAATGAAGAGACGGATATGGTTCCTTCATAATATCTAAACAACGCCTCTGAGAACATACGTGGTGGAATCTCCTGTGATGTGATGTTTGATGTTAATGCCGCCCGGCGGAGTTCATCCCGCAGCAACACACCGGCCTCTGCGTGCCCGGAGGAAAGAAACACCTCCACGGCAGTCCACAGATGCGGTGGAACCTCTTTTCGCATCTCCTAAAAGAAGTGAAAAATAAACAAATAATAATAATAATAATAATAATAATAATAATAATAATAA
>NW_021639856.1:499242-502393 GCF_002087225.1 Trypanosoma theileri | reverse complement strand
AAAAACAAAAAAAAAAAAAAAAAAAACGCTCAGAGGAAAAGAACGTATAATGTGCAGAAATTTAGTGATAACTATTTGGCAAAAAAAAAAAAAAACGGAAAAAAAAAACACTACAAGATCTCTCATCCACACAAACACACAACACAACACCGTTTTATATTTCATAACTCATACAACCATCATGGTGTCATAAATGACATCAAACAAACGAAAAAAAAAAATATAGGTATAAACTGAAAAATCTTCATCATCAACTTTGATTTTGTTATCACCCCTTCTTTGTTCGTTTCTTTATTTTTGTTTTTTTTTTTTTCTTTCTTTCTTTCTCTCTCGCTCTCCCTTTACTTTCTTTGTATGTGTGTCCGTCATATCTTGTCATTTTCTTTCATATATATATATATATATATATTCTTCAAGCCATCTGTCTCTTAATGAAAGCCTTTTGTTTGCTAAACACACCCTCAAGCACAGATAAGCCAACCAGTTCATCCACCGCCTCCAAATCTTGTCGCCGCGCGGCAACATCATCGGAGTAACCACGATCCGGTGAGTAATTTGGCCGCAGATCATCAGGATAGAATTTGTTAAACACCACCGCATGTGCAGTAAGATAGCCAAGCACAACAAAACAAATTGCACTGTAATACTCACGTGTTTCCGCCCCCGCACGTCCTTCCACATCACGTCGTTCCGCTTCTTCTTCTGCTTTCGCCGCCTGTTCATAATTCCCACGTTCTGTTAATTTGCGTTTGCGATATGCAAGTTCATCTCGACTGGTTCGATGTGTTAGTGGGTGGTCTGTGAGTGTGTTACTGTGCATAGTTTCCTCAAACAAACTCTTCGGAGCTCGGCGAATAGAAAAGACATCATTTGTCTTTCGCTCCAGTTCTTCTGAGACCCGGCCATCACCACTAACAGTTCCTCCCACTACTGCCGCACCGGCCCCTTTGCACAACCGCAGAAATGGCTTTCGCAGCATTCTATGTCGCTCCTTAATGACCCTCAGAATGTGAAAAAAAAAAAAGATAAAAAGATAAAAAAACACATACATATACATATTCATATATAGAAAACTCAAACGATAACACAAATACACTCTATGTATCGATAACATACCTGAAAAAAAGAAGAACTCCTCTTCATGTCAACGTATACTTCTTTTTTTTTTCTTTTTTTTTTCTTCTTCTTCTTCCAGTCATTCTTCTCTCTGTTTCTTAATAACAGAGAACCCTACAGAATATCAGGAATTTTCGATAGCGTAAAGCGGCGCAAAAACATTATGTGTCTTCTCAAGGAACTCCCTTGGAGTGCGGCCCTTTAACATTGGATACGAAGGAACACGAGACCACAATCCCGCATTCGCCCGTTCACTCTTCAATGAAATCCCAATGGAGGCAAAAAATGAAGATGCCTTCCCTGCCACATCTGGGGCACTATCAATTGCATTTACAGTAGCAAATAAAGTGAGGATAGACTCATGTATATTATCCATGCTTTTCTCCAACTGGTCCACCGCATTAAATACAGTTGACAGTTGCTGACTTTTTTCTCGTAGTAAGGCAAGATTAGGTTGAAGACCCTTCTGCAATAGCTCCTCCGTCAACTCTTTCAGTTCCTGCTGAATACATGCATACTGCTGTCGGAGATTCGATAAATACGCCTCCTGCTCTTGAATAACTACATTGGCATCTCTCATATGGTCTATCAATGCGGAGTGAAACGGTTCACGAGGAGTTTCGCCATTCAACATTTCCTACACTCCACTTTTTTTTTTTCTTTTTTTTTTCAGTGTGCCACAACAGAGAGAAAGAGAGCCTCGCACACCTTTTGTATTAGTAGAGTAATATGATTATATAGTTTGTTTTATTTTTTTTTTTTGTTTTCATGCCATTGGCAATGAGAAAGCGAGAAATGCAAATAGAAGAGTGAGGTGAAGAAGAGAAAACAATAATAATAACAAAACAAAGTGTACATTAATAAATGATAAATATTTATTACAGCTCTCTTTCTCACTCTCTGCACCATATAGACGAGCCATGGAAACATTTCTCCTGAAAAAAAAAAAGAGGTTCTACAATATCATCATCATAATCATAATCATAAGCGATTTAATCATTTCTTCTTCCACATCTTCTTCTTCTTGTTGTTTTTCCTTCCACACAGACACCTCTCTCTCTCTCTCTTTCTCTCTTTCTTTCTCTCTCTTTCTCGCCTTGTTCTCCTTTTTATCAGTGTCCTTCTTCTTCATCATCATCACTTCTTACTATTTCTTCGCCATAAGACCCTGAATAACGCTAAACACAAATGGTAAGACTAGATAAAGCCAGTATTTCTGGAGAAACGAACGGTTATCCTCTGTCACTTCTTCTTCCTCTTCTTCTCCCTGTTGTTGGTGTTGTGATGATTGCTCACCGTACAATGATGATGTCTCTGCAGATGCCGCATCAGTTTTGCGCTTGCGTTGACGATTGCGTGGGGATTTCCCCTCCGCTTTATTCATCAATCGCTCGAGTTCCGTGTAGTCTGGCAGACTCTGCGGGGCCACCGGCTCCACTAGGCCCACGCGGGTCTCCAGCCGCACCTGCGGGAAGAGGGCGAGGATGCTGCGATCACACTCATCCCCGTCCACCAGTTTGGCGTGAAAGGCGTTGGTCTCACTTGTGGTCTGCAGCCCAACCGCAGAAGTGCCGGCGCCAACCGCAATGCCCAACAACTCCCGCAGGACAATCGTGCGAGAGTCTACAGCCTCAAACCCGCGGAGAATAGAGCAGGGGGTGAGGGCAACGGAAACGGCATGTTTACCTTCCGTATCCTCTTCGCGAATAAGACGGTAGTATACAAAGGCAGCCTTTGCAAAGGCGTTTTTATTTTCTTTGGATAATTCCACCTCTTTGTTGGGTTGTTTTTGTTTTAGTTTGGGGGTGGAGTCTCCGTTGCGGGAAATTGTGAATGTAGAGACAGGCTCCCAACTTCCAGTTGCATCCACACGGCGTTGAAGTACATACGACTGCGTCGCAGCATCGGTAGAAATGACAGCAACAGCAAGTAATAGAGCAGTCAATAATACAAGTAAGAACCGCGACATTTCTTTTATTATTTTATATATATATATATATATATATATATATATATATATATCTCCTTTTTTTTT
>NW_021639856.1:470090-499209 GCF_002087225.1 Trypanosoma theileri | reverse complement strand
TTCTTTCGTTCTTGTGGTTATTCTTGTTGTTTTGTTTTGTTTTTTCTTTTTCTTTTTTGATGAAATGTATATTATTTTAAGTCTCTTCGTGCGTCACTTTTCTCTTCTTGTTCCTTTTTTTTTTGTTACTGTTCGACTTACTTTCTGTTTCCTCTATCTTTCTGTTTGTTTGTGTGGGTACGTAATGAAAAGAGAAGGTGATCGTTAAAAATAAGAAATAACTGTGTAAAGGGGCATACAGCATTACATTTGAAAACACTGTGTAGAAAACAAAAAAGAAAACAAACAGATATATTATACATTATTATTATTGAGTTTTATAAAATAAATGTCTCTTTAGACAATCAATCTCAGTTCCACAAACAAATGAACAAACGAACAAACAAACGCACACATTATCTCTCGTTTTAATGTACGTACGAGAGAATAGTGTTTCTTTTCTTTCCCTCCCTCATTCTCTCTCTCCCTCTCTTTCTCTTTATTCTTTATCACATACAAGGAGAGGAAATACAATGGTGGCATCACCATGTACACGTACCACTTCACACTCATCAGATAAGATTCCATTTGCCCTGTCTTCTTCCACATTACATGAACTTGGACAGGCATCCGCTGAGAGTCCTGTTGATACATACACCACTTTATTCGACTGCACATGTTGTAAGAGATGATTCTTCGGCAAACCACCTCCAAGTACAATACATGTAATTTTCCCGCTAACTCTCTCATGATGATTATTATCATTATTATTATGACCACGACCTCCCATCTCACGCAATCGCACAACATCCACAATTGGATCCACAACAAGACCTTTCTTTGAAAAGTTATAAAAATAAATCATATCCCCCATTGAACCATCTGTGAGAGCAGGTGAAAACATGGGAATATTATTGCGATAACACCAATATACAAGACTAGAGGAACATGTATCAGGGTGATTCTGTTCAAGAGCTTCTCCCATCGCTGCAATAATATCAGATGGTGCTGTCATTTTCTCCCAACGAGACTCCCGTTGCAATTCATGCACTTTCTTAAGTACAGGCATAAAATAATCTTCAAAAGAACAGTAATTATCATTTGGAACCAGCAAATTACCTATTCGGTTAATTCCACGCTTACGCAACATATGTCCATCTAAGGTAAACTTTCCCATAAGGGTCTTGCCAAGACATTTAATCACATCCTCTTCAATACCACCTGCGGAAGAAATAAAACCATCCACAAGCCGTTCACGCGCGAGAAAAGCAAAAGTATCCCGCACTCCACTAGAGATTAGATTAGATGTGTACGCCATAAACACCTTATCACCTGCCTGCTTGTGATAGAGTGTCTCTTGTACAATACGTCGGGCACGACCAAGTTCTGTGGCCTGCAGTCCAAGACGAGGATATGCCGAAAGAACCTGTCGTACCGCCTCTTCTTGGTTAAGTGAAAGAAGATCACTATAGTCCACTTCTGTAATAGTTTCAATAGGCACTGTTGTAGTTTCACTTTTGTCTGATGATATTTCCACACGTGTTACCATGATTGATTATTTGTTTGATTGTTTGATTGTTTTCTTTTTTTTTCTTTTAACTTTCTTTTGTCTTAATTGTTTTGTTAGTATTAACTCGTATCCAACCCTTTTAACGCCCTTTAACCTCACATATATTTCCAAAGGGAAAGAAGTGAGGTAGAAAGAAAAAAAAAAAGAAATAAAATAAGAAAACATCCGTGTTATTTCAATAATAATAATAAAGAAGTAAAAAAAAAAAAGGAGAAGTAGACCAAGAAAAACGAATAAAACTAAGAATAAAAATTTTTTTTTGATTTATTTCATATATTAGTTCAACTTTAATATGTTCTTTAGTTTATTACAGTATATGATTACTTAATTATTCGGACTTTATTACAGGTATCCAATAATGTTAGATACTACCTATTATTTGTTTTCTTTTCTTTTTTTTTTTCGTTTCCTTGCTCATATACACACACACACACATGCATAGAGAGAGAGAGAGAGAGAGATAAAGAGAATAAACACTGTATAGATCCATTTGTGTCATTAGCTCAATGCTGTAGATTAAACAGTTCAAACCACTGTCGCATCGCGTCTGCAATGGCGCCTGGCAGTGTATCCAACTCCCGCACAATGAGATAATACGGGAATGGAAACTCCTCCATGTATGAGCGCCGCACCACCCGCCCGCCGCGGAACTCCACAAGTTGCATGTCGAGCACTGAGTTGGACTGCACGCGGTGTAGTCGCGCCTCCCGCTCGGCCTTCAGTCGCCGCATGCGCTCCGCCGGTGTGAGTCCCGCGAGATCTTTTGCCGTGAGAGGAGCGGGAGTATTATCATTATTATTATTACTATTGCTGGTGGTTGTTGTGGTTGTGGCCTCCGTGGGGCTGGAAGGGGAATTGGCCTTCACGTCCAGGAGAACAAAGACAACAATTTGTCGATTTTCTTCCGCCCGTAAGAGTAATTTTCGCAATTCCGCACGATCTTCTGTAATTTGACCATCACTAATAATGAACATCATTTGTTGTAATTGTTGGGTGGTGGAGCGTGTTTGTCCATGTATACGTTCTCGTGCACTGTCCAGATAATCCAGTGAAGTTTGTAGTAATAACTTGAGACTTGTTGACTTTTGTGCAAATGTAATTTCACTAAATGCTTGTGGACCACTTTCACCTGTGAAAGGTTCATCCATGCCATGAACAATACGTGTCTCTTTTCCAAAACAAGCAATACCCAATTCTCCAACTTCTAATTGTCGAAGTGCCTCTGCTAAAAGGGCTACAGCTCGACACGACATGACACCAGCATTATTACAATGCATACTAAAAGAGTCATCTAATGCCACTAAGATCTGATAATTACGTTTATTAGGTTTCGTTCGTCGAAGCCAAATACGATCTTTTTTAAACTGTGAAGCTATATATGGTATAATACGTTTCATATTAAGTCGTTTACCCGTTTTATAATCACCCTGAAGTTTATCTGCTAAAGTAGGTGCTAAAATAAGGCGAAGTTGTTCACATAAGTGATGTGAAAGTCCTTGAACAGCTGCCACTTGCTCCTGCCAGAGCCTGCGGCCACGATTCATCTTTTCATCTTCACCATCTACTGCAGATTCTTCATGATAATCATCATTATCTTCTTCTTCATTTTCTTCATCCTCGCGAGAATTTCGTGAATTCACTTTAACTCGTTGTTTACCCTTCTTTTTCTTCATATTTTTATCCTCCTCATCCTCATCATTATTTTCCTCATCACTATGCATTTCAAGCTTTGTATCCGTTTTCTTCTTACGACGACGCATAGATGTATCTTCTGGTGCCTCCTCATCTTCTTCACTGTTATCCTTTGAATCTTCATTCTCTTCCATCTCTGGTAGATTAGATTCTGCCTCTGTAACAGGTATTGGCTTCTCATCTGTGGCAGCCATTCCTTCCCGTTCACCTTCTTCATCAAATTCAAACTCTTCAATAGCCTCCTCTTCTTCGTTATTATTTTGTTCTTGTTGTTGTTGTTGTTGTTGTTTGTGTTCTTCCTCTTCTTTCATCTTTTGCTTCTTAACATCAACATGTTGGTTTAGGTTTAGTTGTTGAGCTCGTCTCTCATGTCGCTGTAATGCCTCTTTAATAGCCCGATACGGATTACGAGATGAGGCATTACGCTCTGTGTTATCCCGACGCTGCGATGCCTCATTCTTTTCTTGTCTTTTCCAATTTCGTCCAGCATCATCTGGTTTCTGTTCATCACCTGGTTGTTGTTCCTCTGTACCAGCGGCATCTTGTTGTTGTTGTTGTTGTTGTTCGGCCTCTCGTCGATTGGCATCTTCTGCGTCTTGTTGTTGTTCTGTTGCCTCTTCACCGGCGTGTTCGTCTTGTCTGCCGCCGTGATGAATGTTCTCATCTGGTAAAGTGGCATCATCGCCACTACCGGAATCATCATCAGCGTCATCCTCGTTATCATTATCGTAGTTCTTGTTGTTATTATTATTATTATTATTATTGGGATCATCAGCATCATCCATTCCATCTGCCTCTTCATCACGTGGGTCTTTGGATGCATCTGTTGCCCCATCATCATCATTATCATCTCGTTCTTTACTACTTCTGCTATTATCATCATCATCATCTTTTTCTTTACCTCCGTCTTTATCGGAATGATCGCTATCTGCCTGACTTTCGGCATCATCATTCATACTACTACTCTCTCGATCATCATCTCCATCTTCATCATCAATACCATTGGCGTCTGCGGCTAAATCGTGTTCGCCTTCCTGCTGTTCACGCTCCGCATCTCGTAATACAGCTTCACGATTCTCAAAGTTTCCAGTTTCTTGATCCTCATTTTCATCATAGGCGTTATCTTTTTCATCTGCAAGAGTGTCCTCTGGCACATCCTCCGCATTCTCCCCATCATCACTGTCCATATCATTTCCATCATTCTTATCTTTCTTCATTCGTTTACGCTCCTGTGCCTCCTCTCCATCTACACTACCCATTTCTTTCTCCGACTCATCTCCATCATTACTGTCTTCATCACTATTCTCCTGCGATTCCTCACGTTGCTGTTTTTCCCCCTTGAAATCCGTTTCCACATCTGCCGCATTATCTTCTCCCTCACTACCGTCATTCTCTTCATCCTTCTCCCCTTCTTGTTCCTGTTCTTCCTTATCTTTCATGTTCATGAGTTGATCTTCATTTTCAATCTGATCTGTCACATCCTTCTCACCATGACCGTCATCCATACCTGTTCCCTCTTGCTGCTCACCCTCACCCTCACCATCACCGTTATCATCATCTTCCTCATCGGCATCTTCAGGTTTACAGAAACCTTTTTTAAGAAGAATAGAGAGTAATCGTGCGAGTACGAGTCCAAGGTGAGATTGAGCCTGAAGCGCCATAGTACTCTTTTGCATAAGTGTATCAACCCGTAAAAGAGTAGTTTCCAGACGTGTTAACAATTCATGACGAATCGTAGAAGCCATTTCTCGTTCACTTGTCTGATCATGTAATAAAGTCTGCATAGATGACATGATTTGATGAGAATCTTTACAAAGTTCTCGCATAGCCACAGCATAGTTATGATAAACCGCAACTTCATCCTCTTCACCGTGTTCCCCATTAACAATCGAATCTCCAGAAGAAGTATGACCTTTATTACAATCATTCATATTATTCTTTACAAACACAGTATCCAAGTTATCAAGCGTTTCTCTTAACTTTTGTGACCAATCACTTTCTTTTTCCACACGGATACGTTTTGTTTTATTTTCTCTTCGTTCTGATACATTATTTTGGGTTAGTGTTTCAGTAATTGAAGTACATAAAGAAGAAGCCGCAGCACTCACACAACCAACATCTGTATTACATAAACGAGTACAAAGTTCACGTACTTTTTCAAGTAATGTGATATGTTGTTCAATAAGTAAATCTGATACCGGAACATCCGTACGTCGTTGTGTCTCTGAAGTAAGACAGAGTTTCCATAGTTCATCTGTAGCACAACAGAGTTCCTCTAAATGACCACGAGCACTCTCCAACTCAAACACGCGCTCTTGCAGCATCCATCTGGTATCATGTAAGAAACACTGAAGCTGTACACAGAGATCCAAAGATGCCTGAAGTAGTTTTCCACCACCTGGCACAACATACTCTTCACAAGAAGCCACACAATCTCGTAGTAAGGATACTTGATGTCGTACTTCATATAAATTACTAACCAACTCTGTTTCTTCTACAGCAAGAGCGAATAAGGATTCCACTGTACCTGTACCACGTTTGGCTTGAGCTCCACTAAGATCCTTGTGTGGATGTCGTTCAGCATCACGCATACGTTGTAACCAACGCGCAGAACGATAGTGTTCAAGAGCAGCTTCTCCAACTTGATGGCTTATAGTAAGATGTCCATATATACTACGGCATGCTAATAGAGCATTTGTTGAGGTAAATAATTCTTCCCAGGAAGAAACTTGCTCTTCATGCGTGTGTGGAACTCCCTTTTCTTCCATAACATTAAAAAGTGTCTTGAAGGCACGTAATTTTTGACTTTGTGGAGTTCCTGGACTTTGTAATTCTTTTACACGTTCCACAATTTCCTCCGAGGCATATCGTAAAAACTCCAATCCTTGAGTCACAGAGTCATTTGTCTCTTTTGTATCCACATCTTCATCTTCTTCAACATCATCATTACCTTGTTGAACTGCAGCTCCAGCATTAATTCGTTTTCCAGAACGTTTCCTCTTTGATCCAGCAGATGAACTACCATTATTATCATTTTGATTATTATTATTATTATTATTATTATTATTATTATTATTGCTTTTATTTTTCTTTTGTTTATCCGTGCGGTTTTTCTTCTTGTCCAACTGTACAGAAGGGAGAATAAAGCCCATGGCCACATCATCCTCACAGCGTTGCTCTTCACCAGAGATAATACCTAACACAGATGTACGTAAAATATCATCCAGTTCTGCCAATGCCCGTCCCATTTTAAGATGAGACTTCTCTGCAGTAGCACGTACCGCGTAGTATGTGGAATCCTCCCATCGCATAATACGAGCAAAAGCCTCCATATCCTCCTCCAGTGGTGCTAATGCATGCTGTAATTTATCCGATATCAATTGAGAAAATTGACTAAAGAAGTCTGATAAATGCATGGCTACATTAGCAAGAGGTGAGAAGGAAGATGGTGCGGATGCAACAAGGTGAAGTGCAAAGGCTTTTAATAGACGAAGACGAACATGAAAGTCACCATAGTGAGATGCCCACATAAATTCCATACAATGACGGAAAAACTCCAAACAACGTTCTTGAAGTTCCTCTTCAGGGATTGGACGACCAGCATCAATGAGATCAAATAATACAAACCACTGCATACTTGCCTTTAGTTCCCACTCTTCTCGTTTTGCAGTAAATACCTGAGACCAACAATGTAATTCCAATCTTCTCCAGCGTAATACAAAGGAAGAGAGTTGTGTCATGTGATGAAGTATAGAAGTATCTCGAGATGCATTACGTTCCCATTCATAACATTCTCGTAAGAGTATTTCACAACCGGTCATTATTTTCATTAGTGGAGTAGTAAGGGCGGGCATTGCGGCTATTCCCGCTGCAATTCGTGAACATCTGTGAAGAGATGGGGTTTCAGGATAAAGGGTACGTAACTCTTCAATAGCTTTTATAAGTACCTGCAGCGCATCACTAAAAGAACGTAGTTCAGATGGTGCAGGATCTGTAAATATATTAAATCCATTTGTACGTTTTTCTTCAAGTGACATCTCTGTAGATTGTAGTTCCTTCATAAGAAGTACAGTACGTGCGGCAAAGCCTCCAAGAAGTAACTGTTCATCACCTGCAGGAAGCATCATTCCATTCTCGGACATGCCATTACATCCAACACGGTGTAATTCAGTGGAAAGAACATCAAAACGAGACTTGAAAGATTGTAATGCCTTTTCACCATTAAAAAGAAAAATATCTTGTTGAGATAATAATTTTTCAAAGAATTGATAATGTGTATCAAGAAGACGACGAAGATAACGTGCTCCTTGTGGTCCTGATAACATAATACGAGCATGACGTCCTGCACGATCTAATAAGGAGGAAGATGATAATAATGAAGGATGAGAATGTGTTGTACCATCATTATTATTATTATTTGTTCCATTACTCTCTTCCTCTGCATCTCGCATGCGAATAAACTCTTCTTCGTAACTTGGGAATAACATCTTTAACATACGTAGATGTTTCTCATCATCGCCTTCAATGGTAATAGATTTCTCTGCATATAAAACTGCCATCTCCTGTTCACGACGCTCCTTCGCTTCAAGTTCCTCTACAGTACGGTGAAAATCTCTGTAGAGATCAAAAAGATTTTCTACAAAATCACGTTTCAGCACTTGAGCCGGTATACTTTGAATTAACATCAAACATGAATCTAAATAAGTTAAACGGTGTTGTAATGCCTGTGTACCAGTGGATGGAAGGGCAGGTGCAGACATACAAAGTAAAGGAAACTGCATCATGCGTGTTATTTCTCTTTTTTCAAAGAGTACATTTCCTTTATGTATGGAAGTATTTAAAAGACAACTCACATGTGCGGCTAAAGATGCAAAAAGAGCAGGTTCTGCCACTGTAAGTGTTACATCTTCATATCCACCAAAACTCTCTAAAACTTCATGAAGTTGTTGAAATAAAACTTCACTCCATGTTCCTCTTTCTGCAGATGCCTCTGGACGTCCTTCTGATAATACCACCGCGAGACGATCATCCGACATCATTGTAGAACATATTTGATGTAATATATTTACCATTTGAGCAAATTTAGCACCAGATGGATCAGGACGATCTATACTCTTTTTAGATGCTATTACAAACATCATCTCTTCTATTTTCTGAAGTTCATGTACAAGGGATCTTTGTTCACTTCTAGTTCGCATAGCAAGTTCTTCTGACCATTTAAAGGCTCCTTCTAAATGTGAGAAACGCTCCAATTCTTTTTGTGCAATCGTTTTCTTAACAGCCCATTTATACATGGGATCAATTGGAGATGTTGGAAGAAGTAAACGACACCTTAAGGCTTCTACTAATGCCACACGTCGAAGAGAATCATTTGGTGTACAACCATCATTACTTATAAACATCTCTAGAAGAGGACGTATAGTAGTAATAATAGGATCTGTACAAGAAGAATTTAACACCTCACGTACTAAATTCATAACTTGTAATATGGAAGTTGGTACATGTTTACTTAATGTATTATTATTATTGTTATTATTATTCTCCATATTTGTAAAAAGATGTGGAACACATATCTTTAGTATAGAATATAATTCTTCCATACTATTAAGTTCCCATTGTTCAAATGGATTTATTCCCTTTACAGGTAATACCCGGTAAAAACTTAATAATCCTGTCATTATCTCTGTATGTGGAGCCTTCTTTGAACCAATAGACATTACAGACACCTGAGCCGCATACCCAAGTGCCTCATATGTAGACTTTGCCCAAGATCCATGTAAACAATGACGACCAGAAACAAGTCCATGACGTGTAATAAACTGAGTTGTGAGTAATGGTACTAAAGCAATAAGAGCTTCATAGTCATTATCATCTTGTAATCGAAGAGAAAGTACTTCCTTCCATAGTGCAATTTCAATATCGGTTAATACATGCAGTTTTGTACAATACAAGTCAATAAATTGAGAAATTTCACTGTGTAAATTACT
Organism: Trypanosoma theileri; assembly: GCF_002087225.1. Classification (NCBI taxonomy): domain Eukaryota; phylum Euglenozoa; class Kinetoplastea; order Trypanosomatida; family Trypanosomatidae; genus Trypanosoma; species Trypanosoma theileri. The sequence goes on along the minus strand of NW_021639856.1, from coordinate 489,981 downwards.
TGTAGAGAAAGTAGAACCTCCTTTACTTACATAATGAAGATGTTGTATTAAATTAAATTCAGCTCTAAAGATTGCTGTATGCCACATAGATTTTAGTAATTCTTCATGTGGTTCTAATTTTACAGCATTTGCCGCTTTATTCCATGCCGTAAGAGCCGAACGTTCATCCACAGTTGTGATGTGTGGACGAATAATACTCTGTTGAATGGCGGACTTCTCAGATACGAGTTGATATGGTAAATCCAAATAACGTCGAAGTGAGGTTAAAAATTCATCCATTGTATTTACTAACATAGTGGAATCGAATAGAGTTTGTTTTTTCGCAACCGATCGAAGTAATACCACATTTGTTACCAAAGAAACAAAATTATTAGCATTCACTTGAAAAGATACACTGGAATCAGGGAAAAGTAATACTAACAATGGATGAAGGTAACGCCAAACACGTTGTTGCAGTTGCGGAGATTCAAGAGTTTCAATCACTTCTAACAATGTAGTAAACATACGCTGAAAAGCAGTATTCAAAACTGGAGAATCTGAAATGAATATACGAGCATTACGTAATATCTGTATCCATTTAGCATGAGGTCCCAATACATACTGGGAACGACACCATAGAGTTTCAAGAGATGGAGAAACATTACCATTATTATCCAATGAGAGAAGAAGTAAGGATTCAGAAATTTCACTTTCAGAAAGAATAGTGGATAATGAATTTGAAATAAATTGTTTACGAGCCTCCTTCAACATTTCACTTGAAATAGTATCAGAGTATTGTTCCAATAAAAAGAAGAGTGCCAAATCACGAGCAGTAAATTGCAAAAAGGAATTATCCTTCTTTGATAATAACGTTTTAAGAGCCAAACCACTTCGTTGAATTCGTATACGTATTAACGCCGCTTCTATACTTTCATCTTCCACTTCTTCTTTTTGAAGACTCATTGCGTATAAAAGATCCATGATAGGAGGATAACACATATGAGGTTCATTCATCTCCTCATTCATAACAATTCTCTCAAGCGCTTCCAAAATTTCAGTCTTTTTTGTACTCCAATGTCCAGATCGATTTTGGATGTATTTATGAAGTAATGCAGACTTCAAATCTTCCAAGGTGCAGTCCGGTGGAAGCATGGCAGCTGTTTTTAAAAGTGTAAACATATTTGGTGCACCTGCTGAAAGAGCATCGGCGAGTTGTGATGATAATGGTAAATGAGAATCCGCATGGAATCCAGTAAGAACAAATTCACGATGATAACGGGTTAATTTATCATGAACGTCCATTACCCTGCAAGAGGAAGAAGCCCCTGCAAGGGTAATACTCTCAAGTGATGGAATAGAAACAGGAGAAAGATAAAGTTCCACCGCACGATTACGCATAGCTCGAGATATCTCACCATACTTTGGATCCAGAGTTGCGAAAAGACGAAAATTTGGATGAGGCCAAACATGTCGAACATGTCCATTCACAAGACCTTGTTCATTTACAGAAAGCATTCCATTCGGTTCCACAAGTGGGTTTAGTCGATCTAATACACTAGCATTGCAGTAATTTACATTATCTAATACAAGCCAATCTCCTGTTTGCATCGCTTCTAAAATGAGAGAATCACGCCATTCAAATTGTCCTTGTTTACCTTCTACTTGATCAAATCCACCAAGAAGATCTACAGTATCACAACTTGCATTCATTGAAAATGTAACTAGACGAGCTCCTACTAATGCGGCAGCTGTACGTAAACAATATGATTTTCCAGACCCACTTGGACCCACCAATAAACAAAATTGATTCTGTTCTGTACATGTAAGAATAGAACGAATTACAGTAGCTTGAGAAGGAAGTATTAATGGTGAGATAGATGTAGTTAAATTAACTGGTTCTGGTACACGATGTGTTAAAAATGAACCTCCAAAGTAAATAGCATTATCAGATATAAGAAAATCTGATTCTTCTTTACTTCTTACCTCATTTAAAGCATCTCCTCCAAAGTATCGTTTCACTAAAGTTCGAACCTTTTCTCGATCTATATCTGTACGCATACGTTGTACAAATAAAGATTCTACAAATTCACATGGTTTATCTCTAGCTTGATACGCTTCCATCATATTTGCCCATCTAAGAACATCACGTAAATTAAACTCCCACGGACTTCCACGGGTTCCATAAGCACGACGAACCATTACATCACGATGTAGTTCACCTACAAAATTTACCATCTGTTCTAATACGATCTTATCAATATTAGGACTTACCGCAAGTGCAATAGACATTAAATCCTCTACTTCAAAAGGTTCAATTCGAACTTTTGTAAATCGATTTAAAAAACTACGGGGTAAACCTTTTCTTCCACCTCCTTCCATAAGTGGATTTTGACAAGCAAATACACGAAAATCTTCAGCTGCATGAAATTCTTCTCCTAATTCTGGAATAAAAACAGCTGAACGATGATCTAAGAGGGCATTAAGACCTTCAAGAACAGCTTGACTTGCAAGATTTAATTCATCAAGAATAACCCACCATCCCGTTTTAAGGGCTTGAAGAAGAACACCATCAGACCATGAAAACTGAGGTCCTTCAGATTCATCAGATGAGGGACATGGTAAATACGTACCAAAAAGATCCATAATATCAGTTTGTTCACTCAAATTAATACGTACAACTCGTTTACCAAAAGCAGCTCCTAATGCTTCTACAATACTTGTTTTACCAACTCCTGGACTTCCTTCTAAGAGAATAGCTTTACGCATGATACTTGCACGAATAAGTTTTGATAAATTTCGACGTGTAGAAGGGGCTCCAAAGAAAAATCTTTCCTCCATTTCAAGTGGTAATTTTGGTTCTTCAATTCCATTAAATAATTCCCAAAAAGGTATTTCTAAGCATGAATCATCCAAACCACAAAGTTCCTTTGCTTTTTCAAGACAAACATCACGTAATTTACGCTCTCCTAAATCTATTTGACCTGTACCTACTCCAATACCATCAAGTATAACAGCATCAAGTCCATGTAAAAATGCGATACCATCATCACAATGATCATTTGCAGCATTCATAAAAGACACCCATCCAATAATATCACGAATACTAATATGTTGAGGAGTTCCTGAAACTCTTGTAGCTTCTGAAGTATCACATAAAAGAGTTGCCATCCTTTCTGCCCAAGGTTCAAGACGTGGTATTAATCGTTTAGATAAAATTAAAGTAACTTCTTCTTTTTTTGTAGTTGGACGAACATATATTTCTGTAAATCGATTTCTAAGAGCAGGTGAAAGTTCTTTTTTACCAAAATCACCTCCTGGGTTCATTGTTGCAAGTATTCGAAAATTTTCATCTGCAAAGATAACATCTGCTGAACTTTTTTCAGCAAGCGTTATTACACGTGAGGGTTCCAAAACACTATTTAACCGCTCAAGAACACTATCTTCAGCAAGTGAAATTTCATCAAGTACAAACATACCTCCAAGTATCATAGATTCAACAAGAGGACCATTTCGCCATTCAAAAATTGCTTTATTTCTTTGATCAGGAGGTGCTGGACGAAGACTTCCAAGAAAATCAGATGCTTCACTGTGTTGATGACAATTTATTATGCTAAGACGACGTTTTAATAAGGCAGCCCAAAGTTGACATACTGTTGTTTTACTACTACCTGTTTCTCCCACCAATAATACAGGTTCCTTATGATGTAAACAAATTCCAACAACTGTAAAAAGACGACGCATTGATTCTGTCCAAACAATACCAAACTCATCAACTATTCCACTCTCCAAAAGTTTATAATACTCTTCAACATATGGCCAATGTTCTGGTGAATAAACAATTTCTTCATTTAACTCAGTTTTAGTAACAGATTCAATAACATCCTTTACAATTTGACGTTCTTCTACTTTACGGCATCTTTCTGCTAACAAAAGGAATCCATGTTCTGCCATTTCTTGATAAGTTTCAGGATGACGTTCTGCCCATCTAAACAAATCTCGTGGAGTTATAAAACCATGACGACCAGCAAATACTTGTGAAGCTTGACGTCTTAATTGAAGTGATACCATAATCTCAACCATTTTTTCTGCAAAGCTTTTACTAAGAGAATAACGTTGACATAAAATTGTACATAACTCTGTTGTAGGGATATCATCTACTGTAATCTCCAAAAATCGATTTCGAAAGGCTCTTGATAAAAGTTTTCGTCCTCCATAGATACCTGCAGGATTTTGTGTTGCAAATATACGAAGATTAGGATGAGGTTTTACTGTTTCTTGAGTATCTGCTATAAATAATTCACGATTATCATCCAGTAAACGATTAAGTGCTTCAAGAACATCAGTAGGAGCAAGATTTAATTCATCCAATACAACCCAATAACCATTACGTACTGCATCTACAAGAATACCATCAACAAAACGAAGTTTTCCACGTTCATCAGAAACATAATGTCCAACATATTCCTGAATTTCTGTACTTTCATGATTATTTATTCTAACAAACTTGTTACCAGTCATCTCTGCAAGATATTTTACCATAGAACTCTTACCAGATGATGTAGGTCCTTCAAGAAGAACAGGTCGATCAGCAAAAACTGCTCTAGCGAGATTTAGTAAATGACCACGAACACTTGGTGTTAAAATAAAGGAATCATCTTGTTTAGGTTCTTCTGAACCTATTGGAAGCCAAATATGTTCATAGGCTACAAACTTTCCTTCACATGGACACCGAGGTAAAGTTGGTATTGGGGGTTGTTTACCACCAAATATATTTTTTATTATTAGTTGCTCAACAACCGTATGAAATTGTCGTTGTAAAGATGTAGCAAATCCTAACATCAAACCGTCAAATAATGCCAATCCAAAACCATACTGAGATGTAGCTTTTCTCACATATGTTAGAGCACGCGTTAAGGTTCTTAAACTGAACGACGGTGGCTTTGTTTCTCCATCAAGTGAACAAAGTGAAGATTTAGCATTTCCCACACATTCTAAAAAGAATGTTGTTATTTCTTCAGATTTACAATCAGCTGCTAAATGTCCAATATACTCTGTTACAACAACGTTAATATCATTTCTATCAAAAGGTTCATTAACGTATAATTCAGTGAATTTAGAACGTAAAGATGGTGGAAGTTCTTTTTTTCCAACATCAGTTGGAGGGTTCATATTTGCAAAGACATGAAAATTTTTATGTCTTTTAATAGGTTCACAACTTCCTTTATCAGTAAGAAACAAAGTATCTACGTCTCCTAAAACAGAAGAAACCCTTTCAAGAACTTCTGTTGTTGCGAGATTAAGCTCATCTAAAAGAATCCAAGATCCTTCTCTCCATGCCTTAGCCAAAGAACCTTCCTCAAATTTAAAGGCAAAGGTTGTCTTAGTTTTTTCAAGTGTATCCAAAAGTTCCATAGATGTTTTTTCAAGAGATGACCATTCATTAACTAACTCTTCCGAGAACGGCTGTAAGGAATTTTTCAATTTAAACGTATTATAACCCTTTAAAATTTGTTTAACTACAGCTAACCAAGAACATTTTCTTATAGCACCTTGAAGTGCATCTAAAAATTGAACATTTTTAGAAGCATTAAAAGTTTGTGAAAAAAGTTCCACAAACTTATGATAGGCATTTCTTACATTAACACTCACATCCAAAGGTTTCCAACCTCCCATAAAATCACTTGTATCAGTTTGTTGATTAAGATTATGAACTATTAATTTTTGTCCAATCTGGTCAGCAAGAAACTGTACAATAAAAGTTTTTCCAACACCTGTTTCTCCGGTAAGAAGAACATTTTCTCCAGCATCTACAGCAACTGCTATTCGTTCTAAAAGAGACATCGCATGCTTTGTGGCAGCAAAGGCAACACGACTTTCTCTTATATGCATTAAGGAGTCATATAAAGGTATAGTAACACGACCAACTGAAAAGTAATCTCTCCCTATATTCATATCTGGTTTGTTTTCTTTTACAAGTGATTCTCCAACATTTGATGATATACCTATAGCATCTGCTAGTAATATCATAGAAGAAATAAGATCATTTCCAGTAGGATATCCGGCAAGGATACAATCAAAAGCTTCACGAAACATTAATTCACGAACTGTTGAAGAAATAAACCCATCAGGAGAATCTCCTAGATTGGCTCTCTTATTTACACGTCTACACCATTTAAGTAGAGATCTTAATGTTACCAGTGGAGTTTTTGTACGTGGAGATAACAAAGTAGCTAAATTGTAGACGATGCTTCGGGGTACAGAATAGAGAGTAGTTGCGACTATGCAGATTTCATCTGGAGGTAAACTTTCCATTACAACAGTACCCCAAAGTTCTGCAAACGGGATTGAATTACTTTTACGTGTAGTAAGGGTATCCCCAACTGCACGAAGTTGTTGAGTAGCTATAATTTTAAAATTTGGATGAGCTTCAATACGTCGATTCTTCTCTGGTAGAAAAAGTGTTGACTCTTCAAGTAATGAAAGAAGAACAGAGAAAACATCAAATGAGGCTAGATCAATGTCCTCTGTTAGAAACCAATATCCATTTTCTACTGCAGAAGTAAGAGGTCCAGGTATCCATTCAAATGCACCAGGGGTATCTGTAGCAGAAAATTTTCCCAGTAAGTCTTTACTGTCAAACGAATCATCAACATTAACTTGTATCATAGTATCCTTGGCACCAAAACTCTCTGCAAGAGTGTTCGCCAAAAAGCTCTTCCCGCATCCTATATCACCTTGAATTAGAACTGCTCTTGAAGATTTCAAAGCTACTTTTAAATTGTTAAGGTTGCGCTCGCTTGTCGGCGTCAAAATCATTGTCTATTAATTAACAAGAAGAAGAAAACAAGAAAAAAAAAAAAAACAAAAAAAGAGAAAGAAACATAACAATAATAATTAATTAATTAATTAATTAATTAATAATAGTGTAAGAAAACCAAATTTATGGTTCATTATATGATTGGCGTAGGAATGGGAGTGGGGGGAAACAGAATACTATAGGGAAATCAACACTACAATAAGCCCAAAAAAAAAAAAAAAAAAAAAACAGGATTATTAAACCGTTTTCTTTTTCTTTTGACTAAGAAACCGCTATGCTGGAAAAGTATGTCCACTTCACTATTTATTGCTTCTTCTTCCGCACGTGTTGAAGTCTACTGAGTCTCATTGTATTTGTATTTCCTTTCTGAGGAACTAGAGCAATTTTATCTTGAACACCAATCTTGTTAAATTTCTCATGACATACAATCGATTGTGGGGGCTTTCTTCTTCGTGATGGGAATAGATTTTTAAAAGCACTACATTCAGTTAGATCAAGTTCCACTTCAAGAAGTGAAGCTACATTACATGCCGTTTCCTTGTCATCGTTAGCTAAACGATGTAAAAGGTCCACAGCAACTTCCCTCGGAATTGTAATACCACTAGCCAACAATAGTGTTACAACATGTAAAGTAACATATGATGGCAATGTAGTTCTAAGAATATTGTAGGCTAGTTCCTCTTTAGGAAAAGTTCCTTGTGGAATGAAATTCTTTATAAAAGAGTTATCAACTTTCACAGAAGGAGATATAGCATCCTTTTTCACTGTTACACTAGAAATAAACATTGGTACAGGAGGTGGCTTCTCTTTATCAAGAGAAACAATTGTTTTTTTCTGTTGATCTAATTGGATGGACCTTTCCTTCTCCACCAAACCCATATTTGTAACATATGGAACTAAAAATAAAGAGCGACTTTCCGCCCTATCAAACAAATCGATAGAAGGGGATGAATCAGGATCGTAACCCTCCATAAATCCAACAGCAGATACAAGCATATTTAAAAGTCCCTTTTCAAACGTTTTAAGAAGTAAAAAACTCGATAATGTAGCATACTTTAACCTAGAAAGTGAATGCTGGCCACATCCTGCCATTATTTGCGCCAACAACAGATAACATATAAAAAAACAAGCCTTGATAAACCAAAAATAAAATAAAATAAAACATAATAATAAAAAAAGGCAGCAAGATGGATAGAGCATTACAAAAGAACCAAGATCCAAGCAGAGCAGAAATAGAAAAAAAGAAAAAAAAAATGCACCAAAAGAGAAGCGATGCACAAATCAAGAAAAAACAAGCAAACACCTGACATCGCGCACCCCCGAGGCGTCCAATTTTCCAAACGAAGAGAAAGAATCACCACCACCTCAGCACCATCCTGGCTGAAAAAAAAATAGACGAGGGTAACGAAACAACCCCTTCGCCGACGGCGCCGGCCGGAGAGTTCCTCGTTCTGTTTTTTTTTTCCTCGCCGGGCCCGCGACCCGCGCGCCCCACCCTCACTTCCGGCGGCTTCCGGGGACGACGGCGGAGAGGGGCACATAACTGGGGGCGAGGGGTCCCGGGGTTTTTCTTTTTTCTTGGTCCTCGTCGGCCCTTGCGGGTGTAGGCCTCTGTCTCCGCTTGGGCGGCGTTTGGGAAAACTCGGCCGTCGGTGGTGGTGGCGTGGGAGGTGGTGTTCTTGGTTTTTTTTTTTTATTTTTTTGGTGGGGGTCTCTGTTGACTTTTTTCATTTATTTCTGCTATAGCGTTTTTTTCCAGCTGGTGGTAATTGCTCTGGTTTTTCTCTTCCTTTTAAGCCTTTTTTTTTTTATTTAACTGAACTTCACAATGCGTTTTTGTATATATAGTCTTTTCGTTCTTTTTTTTTTATTCCTATCGTTGGCTTATTTTTCTTTGGTTTTAATTATGCTCTTTGTGTCATGTAATTGATATCACTTTTTTTTTTTTTCTTTCTTATACTCGTAAGATTTTAAAGATAGCGAGATGAGTAATGAAAGTATCTACAATCTTTTAACTGCAGAGGTTCACGTTGAAGAAGGACCGTATACGGGAAAATATGAAAAGCATATGAAAGATTTACCAAAGCCTGCGTATTCCACGTTCTATCAAAAGAATAAAGAATATGATGGGACGTTTCCTAGATACTTTAAGCAACGGGATGCAGTTATTGGACCAATAGTTAATGAGTCTGTGGACCCCAAAAACTTTCTTCGGGCTGGTGAAGGTGTAAAGCATTGTGTCCCGGCTGTACGTGAAGAAAAGATTTTTACAAAACCACCTCTCGATCCCAGAGCTCGTAACATTCGTGGTGGTGAAGGTAAAACAGGTTTGTATCCTTCTCAAGGTGGATTATCTGGACACCGTGGAAATGGAAATAAATTTGATCCAAATGGTAAGCCAACAGGTGATGAAATAAGCGAAGGAATGTTAGATGAACTTGATAATAAACTTGCTGAGGGAGAAGAAGGTTATTTGGGAAAAAACGGAGGTACAAAGAATGAATATGGTGTGGGTCAACCAGGTACTTCAAGAGATCTTGAAAATGGTCAAATGGGAATAAATGGGAATGGTGAAAAAGTTACACTACAAAATGGTGGTACAACTGAAGGAATGTATGGACCAGGTCCCCTTGAAGGTAAGAAAGATTTTATTACCTCAAACATTATACAGGTAAGTAATATGGTACCCAAAAGAAGGAAGGATCAACCTGAGAATCTTACGTCGCGAAAAACTTTTGCTCAGGTGCCATCTTACCTAAGTCGTGTAAAAAAAGAAATTGAACAGGAAAAATTATATTTCAAGAATATGGATGAAGCACGTGTTCAACAAAAAGTCAAGATGTGGGAAAGGAATGTGTACCGTCTGAATGAGCGTGAACGACTGGACCTGATTGAAAAACTTACCACCAAACTAAAACAGAAAAGTGGGGAAATGAATAAGATGCCATTTGTCAAAGATACATTTGCCCAAGTAAAACGAAGATCTGATCTAGAAAAAAGTATGAAGGAAATAGAAGCGGCACTTGCAAAGCTAGACAAGGATGCTGTATTTGTTTACAATGATGACCCAAGGTGTGTACACTGGACAAAGGATGCTGCCCTTGAGGAGGCTACTCGATTTGCTTCACAGTCGTCTTAATGACGTATGTAATGCATAATATGTATAGATTTTCTTTCCCTCATTTCTTCTTGTTCTTCCATGTACGTACCGTGTGTGTCTGTGTGTGTGTGTGTGTGTCTTTCTTTTTCTTTTTCTTTGCACACTTTGTGTATCTGTGTACGGGTATGTACGTTCTTGTATATAGTTCCCTCTCTTTTCCTTCCTTCTTTCTTTTCTTTTCTTTTTTCTTTCGAGATATATATATATCTGTAGGTGCCACTTTCCTTTTTCAGGTTTGGAGCTTTTTTTTTTAACTTCCTTTTCTCTTTTCTTCTTTTTTTGGTATTAAATCCTTTTTTTTTTAATTTTTGCGGCGGTATCCTTTTTTTTTCTTTTCTTTTCTGGATCTAGAAAAGACGATGAGGCGTTTTTCAAGTTTTCTGCGTGTCTGCCTCCCTCTTACCCGTTGGAAATCTGAGTCAACTGGGGCCTTAAAAGAAGAAGTTGATCTTCTCACAAAACGTGTTGAGGCTATTGAGGATAGTAAGGCAGTTCAAGCGTTAGTATCATTTTATAGTTCTCGTAATGTACATAAACTAAATAACCTTAGTGAGGTAATTCATTATTGTTCAAGACCTGATTATAACGCCGAAGTTTTTTGCCATATGGAGCTTCCTGTTCTCCTTTCACGCATTGTTAGGGCTCTTGATAGTCTTCCCTGTGGATTAAATGCTATGCCATCTGTTCTATTGGTTAAAAATACGTATTTGGATTCTTTTAAGAAGCTAATAGAATGTGATTTCCCTGGAGAGAAAGAAAGCGTAAAACATTTTCGTAATGTGGTTGCTGAAATTGAAGAGATACACAGAAGTCGAGATATACTTGTTACAATGGCGATGGGTCTTCTTGAACTAAAGGAACTCCTTTTACGTCACAGACAATTTCTTTTTAAAGATAGGAAAATGGACCCTAAAACGACTTTTGATTACCTTTTACATGAAGGATTAATCGATATTACAGGACCAATGGATACTTTTAGTTTACTTATGGTCCATTACAATTTTCTTTCACGAATGCTTATAAATCTTGATCGAGAATCTGATAACAAGGTTGGGATGGTTGATCTTGAAATTGACCTTGAAAGGCTTGTGCGCAATGCTGTTGATGATGCAAAACAAATTTGTACAGATCACTACGGTGACTGTCCCGATGTAAAATTTATTATATCAAAAGATGCAGGACTAATAAAATTTGCTCAAATGAGCTCTACAATATCATATGTTGTCTTGGAGTTAATGAAAAATGCATTCCGGGCAACTGTTGAAGGGCATATGGAGCGTGATTCAATGGGTATTGTTAATTGTGAAAATATGCCTCCTGTGGAGGTTTTAGTGAATATCAAAGAAAGTGCTAAACACGCTTGTATCTGCATATCAGATGAGGGTTTAGGCATGACACAAACTCAAGTAAATATGGCCATGACCTATGCATATACCACTGTGAAGAGGCCAGTTCTTCAACTTCATGATAGTAGTGAAGTATATAGAGGAGATTCGGTGGCTCCTCTAGCCGGTTATGGGTTTGGTTTGCCAATGTCAAGGGTATATGCTCGTACCTTTGATGGAGATCTTGTTATGAGCACAATGGAGGGATATGGGACCCGTGTGTACTACTACATCAAAGTATGAATGCGCATTTTTATTTTCCTTTCTTTTTTTCTTTTTACGATGTTATGTTTTTACCTCTCCCTAACAGGTGATTCCCACACAAATAGAGTGGGTTGATAGAGTGTCACTGTGGTCGGTTTTGTCTTTTTTCTGTGTTTTAACGAAGAGATAGAGTATGTAACGGGAGAGAACGTAATGAAAAAAAAAAAAAAAACGAGACTTTACCGAGATTTCTATGTTACAGTAACTATCTGACTTCTTTTTTTAGGCTTTCTTTCTTTCTTTTCCCTCCCTTCTCTCCCCTTCTCTTCATTTTTCTCAATGTTTCTTTTTCTTTTTTGCTTGTTTTTTTTTTTTCTTCTTCTGATAATATATATATATTTGGCAGTCTTAGTTTTCTTGATAGGCTGTTGCCAGGGTGGCGGAAAGCTTTATTCACTGAGATGACTGCTGATGACACCTTCATCGTGACACCTGTACCATGGGCTTTGATGCTGGATTATGAGCGTGTAGATGTTGTTCTACAGCTATGTAGACAATTTTCTTTTTTCAGTTCCGATAAATTGACTCTAGCTGAACGTGAGGAAGTTGTTTCTACTGTTGGTATGAAAGGTGAATGTCTGCAATATCTCATAATCTATGGATCAGTTGGAAATGCTCGAAAGGATGCGTTCTTAAAACTTCTTCGTTTAGCACGTTTAACTCTTGTCCAGGATATGGCTTCTCAAGTAGTAGTTTCTCCGCATGTAGGTGATGTTCTTCCAAACGCAATGTTATACCCCTTATGGGATTCGAAACAAGCAAGGTGTTTTCGAAAATGGAATTCCATTTATTGGGCAATGCGATGTGGTCTTCTTAGAAAGATAAAGAGAAGACGTGAGTTGATGCAATCACATGTAGAACAAATATTAAGTATGAAACCTGAAGATGAAGTAGTTTGTCCTGGTAATGAAAATAAGGAAATTAAATTTTTTCACGAAGAAACTTTCTACAATGCTTTTCGAAATCTTCTAGATGTAGAACAGGAGGAACGTAATGCACCTCTTGAACTTTATCATGATGCATGTAGTGAAGAACGAGTTAATATCTCTTATGTTGTTGCAAATGTACCGACTCTGTTTATTGCATGGGCTAGTTGGGATGAAACATCTATGAGGTGGTTAAGGGAACATATTTTTAACGTTACTAAAGCGGCACAACTAAAAAATTGTATACCATTAACAGTATCCGCTTTAAATACTTTAGATGATCATCCATGGTTACAAACAGTAATGAAATTTGTTCATGTACCTCGACGAATTGTAGTAAGAAAGAAGGGAAGAATTGCGAGAATTCCAAAACGTGCTCAAATTGTTTTAATAAATTTGGATCGAGAAAAAAATTCAGCAATTCATGCACTTGATTCCCTTGTCAGTAATATTCCAGGTTGGAAAAGTCCTGAAGTATCTTTACTACCACTATGGTGTGGTCCTGATGGTCTTCAAAGTAATTTTGCAACAGATTTAAATATTTCAACACTTCCTTATTTTGTAGCAACTCAGTTACCTGATCCTCAGAAAAGAAGATTTGGTGATTGTAAGGGTCCCCGTATATGTTTCATAACTCCTCAAATAGACAGTGAACCTTCTTTGGATATTTCTATATCGAATAACAATCTTCATGAAATGTTTGGATCTAATGTGAAACCTGTGGATTGGCACCTTATTAACAAAGAAGAAAGAAAACGTGTAATGGATAGTATTTCCTCCTTTATAGCTTCTAGTGATGTACCATTAAGATTTAATGCTCGTGTAGATCGTACATATCAACTATCTCAAGTTTCATCTGGATCATCACCAAAACATTTAAAATATCAAATGAGTTCCTTTGTGTCTATGTCAGGTACTATTTCAACAACTGATTTATTAAAATTAAAGGATGAGATACGTTTTCTTTCTCAAGTTAAAAACCTTGATTTTAATATAAAGGTTATGAGACCGTCTAATCCTTTAGTGATCAAACTTAATCCTGTAACACCAAGTCGTTATGTTTACCAGAGTACACGAAGTATTACTTGTAGCGAGTGTCTTAGAGATATTTTGATAGAAAATGAAGCTTATTTTAGATGTCTCCATTGTGAACAGCTAGATGGTGTTCTTTGTTTAAGTTGTTTTGCTAATGATAAACATCCACAACACCATATCCTACTTCGAGTAGCTGCTGGTCTATCTACAACTTTAGAACTACTTTGGGGACCATCAAATGTTGCCCCATTATCTCGTTTCTGTGGATCTCTTGTAACTAATGTAAATGATAAACATATTGGAGTATATTGCAATGTTTGCTCTAAATTAGTACAGGGCATCCGTTGGAAGTGTTCAATGTGTTATCAATATGATATGTGTGGCCAGTGCTATAAAAAAATCAATCGTTCTGAGAATATTGATTCTGGAAAAGATTCTTCTCCAGTGCATACTCCAAAAGGGGTTTTCACCACACTTATTCCATCTAAGACTCATCCTGCAGATCATTTATTTCTTTGTATTCGTCATGGATGCGGAGCTGACGATGATGAAATTTTAAAACCTGTAAAAGACGAAGATGCACTGAGGAATCTCTTCACAGAGTAACGTTTAGATGGTATAACAGACAATGAATAAAGTTCCTGTCTCTTTATTCTATCCTCCCTCTTTTTTTTTTGCTTTTTTTCTTTTTTTCTTTCTTTCATACTATGTGTGTCTGCGTCCTTCTGCATCGGGATGACGGTTTGATCATTCCTTTTCTTGAGTTGGTGTTCTCTGAGTGCAACCTTTTGATGTTTTTTTTTTCAGTTTGGAGAAGTTTTTGTAGTCGTTATTATATCGCTGATTGTGTGTGTATGTGTTTGTCTCAAGTGCATGTCAGATTATTATTATTATTATTATTATTATTATTATTATTATTATTATTATTATTATTATTATTATTATTATTATTATATGCACATCATTCTTGAAGAAAAACGTATGTAGTTGACTTTCCATTATCATATATATATATATATATATATATATATATATATATTTATTCTCTTTCTTTATTTGTATATTCTTTTTTTTTTCCTTTTCTTTTCCTTTGCCTTTTTCATCTGTACTTCTCTTTCTTTCTTTCTTTCTTTATGTGTATATATTTCTCTGCGTCTATGTTATGATTGGAGGGAGGGGCTTCAGCCTTGACAGCATCCACACACAGCTGAGGGAGAAATGGGGTGCAACGGAAGCCGTCCTAAGGCGGCCGTCAAGGATCAGAACAAGAATAAGAAGAGCAGTAACAATAACAACAATAATAACAATAATAATACGAGGGTGGATTCCTCACCTGCTTCACCATTACCACCAGGGTCACCTGTAGTAGTGACCACAACAGGAGGTCCCAAAATTTTAAGAACTTCAGCTGCTGCTGCTGCTGCTGCTGCTGCTGCTGCTCGTGGTGGTGGTGGTAGAGTTCGTGGGCGTGGGCCCCAGCCGGGGACGGAGGGGGATGGCACTGCCAGTCGGCCGCACAGTTCCTCCTCTGTGGACAGTCGCACGAAACCACCGCAGTCATCGGCGTCCTCCAAGTCTGATGCGACAGATGCGGTGGCTCAAGCGTCGGCACCACGTCCATATCAAGAACCCTTCAGTGCGGAGCCTGTACAAGAGCATGAGGTCTCTACTGCTTCTCCACTCCCTCTTGTTGTTTATAATGAACAAGGGAACTATAAGAGGAACAATTGCAGTTTCTCCAATGGCAACCGTGAGAGCAATAGGAGTAGTAATAGGTATGATAATGATTACATGACGGAATCTTTCAACAGCAGCTTCAGTTCTCCACAGTTGTTTCGTATTTCACCAACGCAGCGAGCTCAGCGTGGAGAAGGTACATGGGAATGGTGGTATGAACAAGTGGATAAACTACGTATCACAAAGGATTGTAGTTGTCGGGCAAGACTTGAAGATATTCAAAACCGCCTTGCACGACAGTATGATACAGATAAAGGTCGGGTTGAATTAGATCTTGGATGGTGTTATATGGAGCGTTCTGCACCTTATGTGTTAGGTCGTCTCTTTGCTAGTCCATTTATTGCTGAGATTCGATGGATTACTGCATTACGTCTTGATGGCAACTATTTTACAGATGAAGGATTTGGTAATATGCTTGCTGTAATGAGTGTGGCAAACGAATCTAAGATTGTTCTACCTCTACTTAAACAATTGTACCTTAATAACATGAATCTCGATCCTAATAGCATTCATGGGATTCTCTATTACCTATTCCCACTCAAACCCCCTCGTGCGTTAATAGAAGAAACAAATACACTACGTCCATCAAGATCACTACCAGTAATGTCGGCAGTGCGAGGACCGACGATAGCGGGTGAGTCTATTGGATTTCCCTTGAGGGCGTATATTCCTTTCGATAATTCTCCGCACACCCCACTATTTCCCTCACTAGAGGTTTTAAGTCTGTGCGACAATCCAGGTATTGGTAACCGTGGACTCGCAGTTCTCTTGCGTTGCCTGATTGCACCACACTACGAGCGACGGGAGTTACCTGTGCTTGATCTCTCACGTTGCGGTATTGATGAAGTGGGTGGGAGATACCTTCGTGAATATCTTACGCATCTACGTATCTCACGTAAGAATGACGAGAACCTTGTGGCTCTCAGACGTGTTGTTCTCATTGGAAATCGGCATAGCATGGATCGTGCGCAAAGTATTTGCAGCAACGATGATAGCCATTACCAGTCCAATGATTATGATAACAATAACATCAACAACAAGAATAATATGTACACTATGAGGAAGCAGAGTGGAAGTCATCATGATGGATATCTCCAAAATGGTAACGACGATGATGCCTCTTCACGTGATCGTGACGTTAGCATTGTATTGTGATATTATTATTATTATTATTATATTTTGTTATTCTTCTCTTTTTTTTTTTCTTATTATTTGTAATTAAAGGGGGGAAGTGTGAAAGAATGACCGAAAATCAGTTTTGAAGGAGGATGTGTAGAAAAATACAGTGATGTATGATGGAGTTAGACGAAGAGAGAAATGTGGGACAGTAATAGGGAAGGAAACAATTTATACACACACAAAAAGAAAAAAAAAAAAAGAGAACTACGGCGCGATGCACATATAAAGAGAGTAGAAGAGTAGATATTAAGGTGAGATCAGTTGGATATTTTTCCCTCTATTTCCTTTTTAGAGCATGAAGAATATGTACACATCCTCCCCCTTTTTCCCCTTTTTTCCCCCTCCCCCTACCCCCTCCCCCTACCCCCTTTTTCTTTCCGTTCCCAGTGTTCAACTGACTCTCTTCATTATTATTATCATCATCTGTTATTTATTTATTTTACACTATTATCACCGTATCGAATAGCCCCTCTGATGTTGTTGTTTCTTTCTTTATGTTTCCCCTCCCCTCTTCTTTGGTGATGGAGGAGGAAAAAAGAAAAAAAAACAGTTGAACAAATTCATCAAAAAAACAAAACACAGTAAAAGGTAACCCCTCCTTCCTCCACCCACTTCAACCAAAAAAAAAAAAAGAAAAAGATCGTGTTGTTATATGTGCTGTAATGTAGAGAGAAGGGAACTATAGAATAATCTGTTATTGAATGTACCACAAAATGTTTGAGTGAGAATGAAGAAACTCATAACCTTTTTTTTCCTTCTTATTCTTTTTTATTTATAAATGAAGATAATTTGTATTCTTTTTTTTGTCTTTTCTTCTTTAATAGTCGTTTTTTTTTTCTTTGTGTAATACTCTTGTTTCTCTTTATATCTTTTTCTTGAAAAGTGGTCTCCGGTATAAATATATTCTAGAAAGAATAGGGAAGAAAAAATAAAAGATTTATTTATTTGCTGTTTTTTTTTCTTGATATTTGATCACTTTAAGTGGTAGTACTATTACTAGTAGTAGTAGTTGGAGAAAGAACAACAACAACAAAAAAACAACAACAACAATAAAACAGTAGCTGGGTATTATGTTTCGGGTATCTCGTCCATCGCACTCTTTTTCTCAAGAGGCTTTTCATCGCATGAGCAAGTACATCAAGAGCCGCAATCCCAATGAAAAATACTTGCGCACAGGTCACATTGTCCTTGAAACGATGAAGAGATATCATGCATATGTACTGGCCTTAGTATTCATTCTTGGTGTGACCTGCCGTGACCAGTTACAGCACCCTGAGAAGGTACGGACTCCTGTTCATGACGGTCGATCACTTGTTCTCTAGTTGGCATGTAGAACTTGTACAGACAGATGACTATACACATATATACAGGCGAACTAGTAAAAACAGTAGCACATATTGGAAGGAAAGAAGCAGCAGTAGTTAAAAGTGATGAAATTAAGTCGCAGAAACGACAAATGAATTGTTGCTTCATGCTTCCGTAAAAGAAAAAAAAAAAAAAATGCAATACAAAGAAGAGACCACCACAAACGGAAGGATATTTGGTAAATAAATGAAAAAAAAGAAAAAGAAAAACAATAAAGTTACCCTTTCCCATTACCTCTCACATATTCTCTCTTTCTTTTCCCTCTACTCTTTCTTTTCCCTAACCCCCCACACCATCACTCCCTAGAGCTCTACGCAGGACCATTAGGATGCGTCGCCCCACCCCCACTCCCACTGCCAATGCCTCTGGCGGGAGAAGGGCCGGGCAGCAGGAGTTCCTCCAACTCATCCCGCTGGACGTTGACCTCCCGACCGCCCGCCGCCTCGCCCTCGCCGCCCCGAACCTCCGCGCCCTGCCGTCCACCGTCGGGCTCCTCCTCCCGCGGCTGCACCGCCTCGACCTCACCGGCGGGGGACTGCGGGATGTCGCCGCCATCGCCACACTGCCACTACTCACCTCGCTGAACCTCTCCGGCAACACACACCTCGGTTCCATTGCCCCGCTCGCCGCACTGCAGCAACTCACCGTTTGCGTCCTCGCACACTGCCAGCTACGTTCCCTTGATGGTCTGCAAGGAAGCGCAGCGAAGCTAAAGTCCGTTATCGCAAACGACAACCAACTGTTGCTATACTCGCCCACTAGTCACATGCTGGCTGGAGCCAACTCGGATGATGTTGCCTTGGCAGTAAAGAATTACGAGATACTTTCTGAACTTACTGCTTGTGAGACCTTAGTGCTCTCTCGCAATCCACATCTCTGTACTTTGCATGTCATACCGGATACAATCGAGGAGGAGGAGGAGGAGGAGACAGAACAAACTGAAAATAAACCTTCTAAGACTGTTCCAGGGGAAGTACCGAAACGAGAGGCAGACTGGACACATCCTCTCTCTTCAATTGAAAAAATGACACATCTGAGGAAGCTTTCACTCAGCGGTTGTGGACTGACTTCCTTACCCTCACATTGGTTTCTTCCAATGGTAACAGAACTGAGGCTTAGCCACAACGCCTTAAAGAGCCTTATCCCTGAAGGTGTTATTTTTCGTTCAGTTAAAATTCTTGACGTTAGCCATAACCAACTTCAGAAACTCTCCACACTACGTCGATGTCGTTTTGTTAGACATCTCTGCATAAGTGGGAATGCGTTTCTAGAAGAGGATGGTGAATTAGCAAGTGAAGCAGTTTCAAAAGAGGAAGTGCCGAAGACTCGTGCAAAGTTGACCCCTGGAATTGTGCATTATCTTACACGAACAATGCCCAACTTGGAAGTTGTGGATAACATGATGCTTTCAACATTACAGCAACAGTGGGCTTTAGAAGAAAAAGAAAAAGAAAAAGAAGCAAAAGAAAAATATAAACAGGAAAGAATAAAGAAAGAAAAAGAAAAAGAAGAACACTCTGAAACAGTTGAAGAAGAAGCAAAGGTTAATTCCATTAAGAAGGAAGTAACTCACACCTCAGGGAGGAAGGAATGTGCTGTGGATAATAGTAATAATAATGATGATATTGTTGTGGAGCCTACTGAACTACTACCGACTGAGGCACCGCGAGCACCAATTGTTCGTCGTGAACGTACAAATTTGATTGATTCACGAAAGCGACAGTTAGTAGCTGATGGTGCTGCTGCAGCCCAGCTTTTGATGAAACGAAAAACTGAAGGTACTGGATGGTGAGGATGGTAATGATAGTTATGACGATGACTGCTACTACTTCTACTACTAATACTATTTTGCATCGGTAGGAAAAGGAGATGTCCTACTGTTTTTGAACGATTAAATCTTTTCTTTTCAACATCAAGACCAATTTCTTTTAAGTTGGTGGACAATGCTGGAAGAACTAACTCTGCCATTGTTTGGCTTGACTACTTGAAAATAAACAGCTTACTGTTTAAACACTTTCTCATTATATATATATATATATATATA
>NW_021639856.1:469041-470060 GCF_002087225.1 Trypanosoma theileri | reverse complement strand
TATATATATATATATATATATATATATATATATATTTTTATTACCGTAGCTCTCTCTTTGTATAATTATTAGCCTTTATGAGTACAAAGTTTTGTTTCTTCTTTTTTTTTTCCTTTTTTCTTAATGATGTACCAGGTAAATTCTTACTGCTAGTGATAGGAGTAGTGGTGTTGGTGGGAGTGGGTCCCCCCTCTCTGTGTGTTTGTTCAGTTTGGTGTATGTATTGCTTTACAGAGTGTGGAATTTAGAGTTACGTACGAGAAACGACAATAATAGCAAATATCTACTAGAAAAAAGAAGGAGAAATATATATCTATGGAGGAGAAACTTCGAGATGCAAGCCGAGAAGAGCTATTGCAGCATGTTCTCACACAGCGAATTCTCATTAGGCACTTGTACCGGCGAATTGTAAACTTGGAAGATGAACTTTCTAATGTACGATCTACAGTGACTTGTCGTTCCCCAACAGCAGCGGCAGAGGCAGCAGAGGTAGTCGTAGCCGTTACAAGTCCAAGTCCACCTCGAGATAATTTACCGGAGGGAATTGCGGCCATCGATCGTCTTGTAAAGGCACATTTGGCAGGTGAGAGTTTCCTCCAACCCGAAGTAGCAGCAGAGCTTATTTATATTCAAAGAGAACTGAAGAATGGGGATACCACTAAGAAGGAAACCGTATTATGTGATAATTCGTCTTTATTTCAAACACCAATACAAAAGGGAAAGCGTGTATCCATAACACCATCTATCATTAATAAAGGTCCAATGTTTACTCTTACTCCACAACAACAACAGCAATCTCATCATCAGAGGGAGAGGCAACGTGATATTAGTCCTTCTTAGCAAGTCTATCGGTCTACCTGACTTCTTCAGTCTACTCAATAGTGATCCTATTTGCACTACTGGGAGGAACTGTGTAGATTTCTTTTTTCTTTTTTTTTTGACTTCAAAACGTTAAATTAATGGCCGAATAACAAAAGTAACGATGTCATTTTTGTCTCCTTGCCGCTCTTTTTTTTTTT
>NW_021639856.1:460253-467753 GCF_002087225.1 Trypanosoma theileri | reverse complement strand
CCCACAGTAGTGTGCAGTTTGTTTTATTGCGGCCGCAGACAACGGACACGATAACTACAATTACAATATGAATCTGTTACAATCTATTCTACTCTTGTTTTTTGTTTTTTTTTCTTTGATTTCTGTTCTTCCTTTTCTCACTTTTGTTGGTGAGAGATGGGAAGGATACGGAAAATAATACGATTTGGTGTAGTTTTTTTTTTTTCTGTTTTGCTTGACTTTCTTCTAAATCCTCTTTTTTTTTTTTTTCTTCTCTTCCTGTTTTATTTTAATTTAATTCGTCAATAAATAAAACAAAACTAAAGTAATAATAATTTATAGTCATGCGGCGATGGTACTGTGAATATTCATGGTTTTGGTTTTCGAATAGCGCCTTTCGAGCCGTGTCAGCTTTGCCCAAATCATCTCAACGCAGAAAGGGGAACAGTGATTCCAGCAAGAAAAGATCATCTAATACATTAAAAGAGATGGAAACAACATCAGAAGTAATAAATATTACTGCAAAAGAGAATCAGCAGAATTGTGGGTCTCAGAAATTGGATATTTTTCGATTTACTACACCTATTGCTGCTCCTGTAAATGAACTTTCTCGTAAAGTACCGAAATATATACCAAGAAAAAAACAACCATACAACAACAGTAATTCTGACTTGCAGGGACGAGGACAGAATAAATACAATAAGTACAATAAATACAATAAATCATCATCATCATCAGCAGCAGCAACAGAAGAAAAAAAAGAAAAAGAAGGACCTGCACCCCGATCACAATATCATCACACCACCCACAGAGCATCAGCATCAAAGAACAGCACTTCCTCAGTAGTTCGGCCTTACCATTCTCCCACAGAGCAGAAGAGAAATGAAGACAGACCTCCAGGGTTGGCAGGTCTACGAGTTGTTCGTTTAAACTAAACCTCACAATCTTGTTTTTTCTTTTTTTTTTGGAGGGGAGGGGAGATTATTTTTTTATTTTTTATTTTTTTTCAACAGAGGGAAATAAGTATGGTTTATTATTATTATTATTATTATTATTATTATTATTATTATTATTATTATTCCTTTTCGTACATAATGTTCTAACTATAGATTTGTTCCCTTTTTTCAGATTATTTGTTTTCTCGTAGTTCTTCTTTATTTATTTGAAATAAATGAATGAGTGAAAGAGTAGTATTGGCTTCACTGCTTATCATGCTGCTATCATTACGAAATTTTGTACCATCTTATTCTCTTTCTCTCTATGCTATTCAAGTGTTTTGGCCTTTTTTTTTCTTCTTATTATTTTTAAACCATATAAGACAAAGAAAAAACAAACACACAGACAGACAGACAAATACACAGATAACCAAAGAGAGGTATATTTATGGATACATCCATTGAATTTCTTTGATGGTTCTCTCTCCTTCCTCTTCCTTGTCTAAAGAAGAAACCCTTTTCCGAAACAAACGGCAACGACAGCAGGGTAAGCATGATGCTTCTAACCCCCTAGTTGATTCTTCATGCATGAGTGATTCTCTTTCTCTGTCGGTCATTGCATTACGACGATCATTGTTATGTCCACCATGCCGTGTGCACGATGGTGTAACAGCGAAAAACACATTACTACAATATGTGGTTCTGCCAGGTTTCTTTAAATCACAGTCCAAACGTGTAAAGGTGTCATCCACACAGCGCATACAAGTGCCACCCAGCACTACTTGTTGTAAGGCATCACTACGAACACTTCTGATAAAGGCACTGGATGGGGCTCGTCAATCTATAGGTGCAGTGGATGAGATATCAAGCGACTCATTGTTGATAGTAGCATTTGCTGAAATGACCACCCCAACCTCTCGTCATGACAATTCTATTAATTCTTCTTGCAATAATTCTCCTTTTTCTTCTTCTTTTGTTAATGGTGGTGTTAGTACTGCCCTTCGACCAACGCAGAGATTAGAAGTGGTGGGACTTTGTGTGGCTCGTGAACTGAGTATGGCCTATCGTTTGCACTGCAGGAAAACACCGATATCCATATCATTATCATCATCATTGGTATCCACTTCAGAATCTTCATTAACAACAACAACAACAACAACAACAATCTTGGGAGGATCAACAAGTGCGCCATGCACTGCGTCTAACGAAAATAATGAGAATCATTGGGTTGATGGTACAACGGAAGTTGGGGATATGTGGTGTACGGGATCTTCCTTCTGTGGAATTCAGTTTTTTTGGGTTTCAAATGCACACCGTCGCTCTGGTATTGCTACCATGTTGGTCGAATTGGCCCGTCAGAATGTTTCGTATGGGTTTGAAATCCCTGCAGAGCAGGTTGCCTTTTCTGAACCAACAGTATACGGTAAAATCTTTGCAAGAAAATACACTGGACGCCCTGATTTTCTTATCTTCTAAAATACCCCCCAAAAAGTCAGTGAGTGGGTATGATTTAAGTTAAAAAGGCTTAGATTCCCCACATACGCCTATGGAAGAAAAAGAGAAGAAAAAACTATATATATATATATATATATTGCCTTCTCAAAAGGTTCCTATTGAATGCATTCTTTTTTGTTTTTCTTTGTGTCTGTGTGTTTATCCTCCTTTCTCGCACTACTGTTTTCTTCCCTTTTTCTTTTTATATCCAGATTGTTACTTCTTCTTAAAGTAAACCATATATATATATATATATATATATATATATTAAATGAAGTCAGTACCTGATCGAAAAAGCAAATCGACAACACCAAACACGCCGCCATCGAAGGCATCTGGAACTCCTAAAGCACCTACAACTCCTAAATCAACTACAACTCCAAAGGCATCTGCAACTCCCAAATCAACTGCAACTCCTAAAACAGTTGGAACTCCCAAATCAACTGCAACTCCAAAGGCACCTGCAACTCCCAAAACAACTGCAACTCCCAGAACAGTTGGAACTCCTAAAACAGTTGGAACTCCCAAGGCAGCTGCAACAGCAGAAGGGAAAGCAAAATCACTCAAATCGGTGGGTGCAACTACTTCCCCAGAGAAGTCTTTTTTGAGTGAGTTGGAATCCTTAAGCTATGCAGAACGATCGAAACGAAGCGTAGAATTCGGTCGTGCGGCATTGCAAGAAGGAGATAATAGTGAAAAATGGAAATTGATGTTGAAGCTTTCCCAGTCAAATATTCCATATGAACGTTGGATTGGTTCTTTTGGGATTATACAAAGTGAATGCAAAACAGAGGTCAAGAGACTTTTGAAGGATCCTTTTGATTCTATTGCTTCTTTGGCTATGCGACCAGCAGCGAGAAATTTTTCTGATTCTGAAATATTGAAATTGTTTGAAGAATTACCAAAAAATCGTATTTCACTCTTCTGTAACCACCTTGAAAAGACAAAACGATTGTCAAAAGTGGTGGATGAGTTTTTTGCATCATCTCTTGCTAAAGATGTAGAGGGAAGAACCTTGGCGGTTGTGTTACTTTGTTGGGCCTCAGAGGAGATATTGAATAAACAATCCACTTCAACTATGTTCCTCTTGAAAAGAAATGAGTGGTATACCTTATCACGTCGATATCCAAATTTCGTGGTAAAGTTTGTAAAGAATGAGACTCAAAGTGCGATGAATACGACTTTGGGTGTTAAAAACCGTGCACACATGGTCCTTCACGCACTAAACCGCTATCATCCAGAGATTGGACTTCAACTTCTTACTGAAGTTGCAGGAAATATAAAAATAAGTGCGGCATGTATGATACTTTACGCACGCAAGTATCCCAAAGATGTGGCCAACCTCGTTCTTAAACATAAGATGCGGGAAGTACTGCGTAGTTGGTCAATTTTAAAGAAATTGGATCCCGATACGGTCATTAAACTTCATGATGCCGAATCACTTAATGATGAATGCCTCTCGACGTTTTTTATCAATGCACCAGCTGCTGTGCGATCCAAGCTGTATGCGGAACGACGAAATTTATTATTAAATGAGTACGGTGTACTAGATGTAATTGTAATTAATGGTATTACAGATGCTAAAAAGCGTAAAGAAGAGGCTATGAAGGCACTTAATGATGCTAAAGATTTGCGTCTTGACGAGACTACCTGGATTTCTTACCTCTCCTTGGTGCCATTCCCATTAGCCATAGAGTTGGGTAAAGCTTATCTAAAACATCAAGATGTACATCTTCGTGCTGCGGCTTGTGCCGCCGTTGTAAGCAGTGGTCTTTTTTATCCTGATCACCTTGATGATATACTTGAGTTTTGTGTTAAGCGTGGAAACGAAAACGATCTTGTACAACAGGAAATTATATTTCGACTTTCAGAATTACCTCCTGGTAGGTGGAAGGAAAGTCACTATGAAAAGCTTGCAAAAATTCTTTTGCGTCCTTGTGAAGCTAAGGATACTTCGAGTCAAACTTTAAATTCTGCCTTGACATTGATATTTCGTACGTCACGTTTTTCCTTTAACTTAATCGATACTGTACTTCTTGAAGTTGTGAAGCGCAACGCTGGAATGTGCAGCATGGTTCAATACCAAGTACCAAAGCCTGCAGTGGAACATATGTGGTCTTCTCTATTCCCATATATGACAAAACTTATCTTGAAAGAAACTGGTCATACTTTATCTTCTTTAATATTTGGGTTTGATTCCTCTTTAAAACATTTGTCGGAATCTGCAATACCATTTCTAAAGTGTATGTGTGAATCACCAAATACAGAAACGGCACGATGTGGTGTAAAATATCTGCTTAAATGCTTTCATTCTACGGGTATAAAACTAATTCCAGATATATTGGCAAAAAGTGCCGATTTAATATATATTCCGATTGTTCGGAATACAGTGAGCCGAAGTATTCAAGGTAAGTTGCTTGATCGCCTTCTTGTACCAGTAAAGGCTGCTGGACGCTTCTATTCTTCATGGGAAGGACCTATTATCATCTTCAAGGATGGTAATCTCTGGACGGCGGCAAAACAGCAGACATACGCAACGACCATTCTTGAATATTTGTCGGATAAAGATCATGAGCAACACCATGAGCCACAATTGATGAATGCACTGGGAACATTACACAGTGCGAACGTAACGGAGGCAGTTACACCCTTTGTGGATGAGAAATACAGCAACATATTCCTGCGAGACAGAGCCATTGAGCTTCTTGGACGGCAGAAGGATGAGGCATCACTCCTCTTGCTTACTTATGCCCTCGCTGACAGTCGAGCACGTGTGGCGGTATATGCTATTCGACGTCGTCTTGCCGCTCTTTCATCATCAGAAGTTATTAAAGTTCTTGACTCAGCTCTATATTCTAACTTGGTGGCTGTGCAAAAGGTGGCTGTTCGCATTATTGGCGACCTTGGAGATGCAAAAGCGTATGCGGCTTTAACTAAACTACGGCAGTACTCAAAACTACATGAGGATGTAGAAATAGCGTGGATACACGCCATGTTTAAATTTTTGGAAAAACCTGAGATTTGGGATATTTTAATTGAGCGAGCAAAATCGGAAGATGAGGCTGTGGTGAGATCTATGACTTCAATTCCAGAAGATACTTTGGTGGAATCATGGCAGCGGGGGCGTCTCTGCGAACTGTTCGTATTGTTGCTCTCACGTGAATATTCCACTGTTCAACTTTCCGCCCTTGAAAGGCTGTCAGATCATCCTTTGGGGTACTATGATATCAACCTGAAAAATTGTTTATTACAATTATTGCGTTCACATACAGGGTCAAGATTTCCTTCCCTAACAATTCAAGTGGTGTCTTTAACAGACATTAATCCCTCTGATATTGCCTCAGAACTGGCAACTATAGAGGAGTGTCGTCTAAAAACTGTTGCAGATGGATTAATTACATTGAACTGGAAGAATGAAGAGCGCTTTGAAGAGATTACATTTGCATTTGTAAAGGCGTTATTTGAAAAACGTGTTCAAATTGGAGTAGGGTGTCGACTCCTCTGTCATCTACCAGCAGAACAAATGGAAACACTCTTGGAAGACGCTTTGAAGAGGCACCTGCTCCACCCTGGCGCTGTAAGTGCTGCTGTTCTCAACATGAGATGTGATGGTGGGAGTCTAGAGGGAAAAATTGCATTGGAGGAACGACTTCGGAATCATCAAAATCCATATATGAAACGCATTGGACTTGCCCTACTCTCTGCTATTGCGGCAAAGGATGGTTGGGACGAGAAGCGCGTTGAGGCGTTAAAAGAATATCAAAATGCGGATGACATCTGGGTAAGTGAAGATGCGAAGTCGGTGGAACCCCCCACCACTATCTAAGACTGGTAAAGAGAGAGAGAGAGAGAGAGAAAGAGGAACGAAAGGTAAAAAAAAAAAAAAAAAGTTTATCCTGTATTCTTTTTTTTTTTTTTCTAAGAGGAAAAAAGAAAAAAAAAAAAAAAAAAATGGAAAAATAAGAGTAATTGTGCCTTGCTGTCACGTGCTGGATATTTATATCCCCCTGCTTTATGATTTTCATAAGTTGTTCGAATGAAAGTAAAAAAAAGAATATGCATATAAATATATGTTTTTCTGAACACCTTTGCACTTGCACGTGGATGCACATTTATAGCTGGGTTTTTTTTTATTTTCGATGTTTTTCTTTAACAATATCCTTGATGCATGCCATATGTACTGCTTTTCTTTGTGAACACACTACATATACATATACGTAGTCTACCTCTCCCTCTATCTAATTCTCTGCTTGTTTTTTCTGCTACACCCTTTCTCAGTTCTTTTATATTGTTTCTCTCTTATATCGTTTTTTTTTTCTTTTCTTTCGTAGTTATCAAATGCTTCATGTTATTCGAGTTATTCAGGGAGTACATCTCCACAAAAGGAATTAAAGAAAACGAACATTAATTGTTCAATGTTACTCGTTGAATCAATTGTGTGAACAAATTAAATGGGTTTTTTTGGGGGAATTAATATATATAGACCTCACCCAAGTTTGGTTTCCGACTCGTTCCCAAGAAAGCAATCTTCTCAGTTGGCTTATAAAGATGGCGTATTGAAATTGGATATTTGACCGTGTCAAGGTAGTTGATTTTTATTTACTTTTTGAAACTTTTGGGGAATAGACTACATTTTTATTCTCCTAAATCTGACAGTTGTGGGATATACTACTTCAGATTTCTTCAGTATAAGTACATATATTCTTGTAGACTCTTACTTATGACATCATTAGTAACCATCAGTGATATTGTATAATTTTACGTATATGATGAGACTCAGTGGATGTGTGTGTATTTGAGATCTTTATCGAATCATCTACTTTGCCATACCTATTTGAGTGAAGTATGATTGGCATTTTCTTTCACACAGACTCATTAATTAGTCATAACAGACGTAAAAATTCTTACCTAAACTATCGCAGGGGGTGTTCTTTAAGAAATCGTTGAATGGATCACTCTTTTTACAAAACCATTTACGTTTTTTTTTTTATTATTATTCTGGTATTAATTAAGCTTATGGAATCTGTTATACCACATAAGTAGATTTCTCTTCCGTTTTCTTGCCCTATAGTTGTTTTTTTTTTTTCTTATA